>NW_024803088.1:2153-14946 GCF_019175285.1 Sceloporus undulatus | reverse complement strand
CTGATTTCCTTCCATGTGTCTCATAGTTATTGTGAAATGGATATGAGTTTTTATTTGTTAAATTTATTCCTAGATATTTAACTTTCTTTCCCACTTTAAATCCACTAATTTCTTCCAGGATTTGTTCTTCCTTTTCCCCATATTTTTTGTTATTAGTGTTGTTTTGTCTCTGTTTACTTTTAGTCCTGAAACATATTCAAATCCCACTAGTACCTCCATCAATTGTCTTGTGCTCTTTTCTGGGTTCTCCAGGGAATACAAATGTCATCTGAGAAGACTCTCATTTTAATCTCAGTTGTTTTTAATTTTTATTCCATTGATCTTATTTTCTAATCTTATCCCATTATTCAGTTCTTCTAGGATCAGAATGAACAAAAGGGGTGATAATGGGAAAGCTTGCTATTTACCTTTAGAAATCTTAAACTCTTCTGGTTTTTATAGTTAATAATTAGTCTTTGATCTTTATACATTGCCTTTATCCATCTTAAATGAGAAGCTCCTATTCTGATTCTTTCAAGTGTCGCAAATAACATATCCCATCCTATGTTATTGAAGGCCTTTTCTAAAAAGATAAGTGTTTTTTCGTTGTGTCTTTGAAAATATTCAATTATATTTCAGATGTTTTGTATGTTATCACTGACTTGTCCTTATAAATCTAGTGTTTAAGAACTTTTTTGAGTCTATGGGCCAAAATCATATAAAATAATTTATAATCCATATTTAATAAGGAAATTAGCCTATAGCTCTTTACCTCAGTTGCCTCTCTATCTTCTTTTAACAGCAAAGTTATATTAGCTTGTTTCCATGTTTCAGGATAATGGTTTTCTTTGATGGCATTTACAGGAAGAAATACCTTTAAACCCTTTGATCTTTTTGCTCAATATGACATGTAAACTGAAAAAGGAAGTAGCTAAAAGATTTTCCAGACTAATTTTGTAGATGGTCACTCACAGTATTGGAAAAACATCCAAATTCCTAAAATAGTCCACGTTCATCACGAGGCTTCATCAGTCCAGTCCATCAGGTTCAAAGGGAAATCTTAGAGTCCCTCCGGTCCGAGCAAAATTCTCCAGGGAACAGGCATTCAGCCAACTTCAAGGCAAGAGCAAAGGTGTTGCCAAGCAACCACGGATGGTTCTCAAAAACCATTCTTTACCGATGAGGTGCTGGGAGAGTTCTATTTCTAACCCATCGGGGTCTGGCCATGGCTAGTTGTTGGGCTTTTCCGACTTAACCAGAGAGAATGCCCTGGTCTCTCTTTATCCTGGGTCTCTCTGTGGATTAGGCCACAGTCATCTGGCCTTCAGTAGGAGGGAAACCTTGCTGCTGGGACCTGACCCTGGGACTAGCTGCAGGCCTACCTCTGGAGATCTGGACAGTGGCTGCAAGCCTGCTTGTCCTGGGATCTCAGCCGCCACACATCAGACGCAGAGGACAGGCCTAGCTCCTGGCGGCAGGGAATGGAAAGCACTCCACACTGGAGCACCACCATTTCAAACCCAAAATGGGGAAAGTTCCCAAGAAGACCTTCCCTGCGAGTCTTTGTAGGGAACACCTTTTTGGAAGCACCAATTTGGGAAGAGGAAGAGAGAGGGAGGTGCAAGCGGAGAACAGAGTCCGAATCACCTGTTCCTCTGGATAGAATTGATTGGCAGCTCCCAGCAGCTTCGAGCAAGCAGGGCCAACATCAGATTTTCAACCTCTGAATTCCCACCCTGTTGGAAAGGTTGGGTTCTATTAAGGAGTTTTTGAGGGGTGGCTTGCCCCCAATTTGTTGGCAATCAGGACTGGCATCATCTGCCAGGATGATGATTTGTTTTCTTCCACCCGCACGGCGTGACCGCGCCTGAACCAGGGAAGAGCTGGGCCACACGCAGAGGCATTCCTGTATAGTTGTGCAAGTTCATTCATCATCATATCTCTCTCCACACAGCCGTTTGGGTCCAGCGGAGCCTGCTGGACAAGCAAAGAGGGGGAGGCTCACGTTTCTCTTGCCAAAGACCCATAACTTCAGCACCACCTTCTCACCAGCAATCAGTGACACTCTCCTCGCACACCTCCTGTCAATGCCCTTGAGCCATCTTTCCGGTGCTGGGCAGTCAGGCCCTGGGGCGGGTCTCCCCCTTCCTTATCTCTCACACCGAGTTATAGTCAGCCCTGAACGAGTTCTCTGGACAGTGCTAGAGGAAATGCTTGCCTTTGCGTGGAATGGGAATCTCTGGCTTCAATAAGCTTATTCAAGAGAAATATCAAAGATCCTAGGACGTCAGTGAGCAAGTGAAATAAAAGTACTGTCAGTCCTCGTATACGCGGGGGTTTGGTTCCAGGAACCCACGTGGATGCCAAACCATGCATGCTCAAGTTACAGTGGGATCCTTGTTATACCAACGCTGGGGTTTGTGGTTCCAGGACCCCCGGTGGATGCCAGAACCCAGCATGCTCAATTACAATGGAGCTCTTGTTATATGCTGGGTTTTGTCCAAGATCCCCCTGTGTATTACAAAATCGGGTGTATGCTCAAGTGCCATTCAGTACAATGACTGGCAAGATGGTGTCTCTTATAAAGAATGGAAAATCAAGTCTGATAATTTGAAATTTATATCTTTTTAAAAAACATTTTCAAACCATGTATGCTTAATCTGTGTATAAAATAATCCGTGTATACGAAAGGGCCAACGTACCATTAAATACAAGGGCTACTAAAAATATGTCCCCTTAGTAAATAAAATATAAAGAGTTTTTACTTTTTGAACGATAATTTTGAAACCTATTTTCAAGGTCTAGAGGCGTGAAATCCTGGACAAACCTCTGTGGAATTAGCTGGTAAACAAAGCAGTCCCAGATTGCAAGCATACCTCTCTAGAAATTCCCCTCCCTCGACGTCTGGTCCAGAAACAGTCTAATTTTAATGTTATCTAAGCAGAAAGGCAGACATTCCCATCGTCTGACTGATAAGCTGGAGCCAACGTCCTAGCCAGCAAGAAAGGTCGGAAAGAAGAAAACCAGCATGGTTGCCAGGGCTGAGGGCTGGACTAGGACCGGGATACCAGAATTCCTACTCCGCACTCAGCCTTGGAATCATGGGGAGCTTGTCATATATCACACTCTCTCAGCCTCAAAGGAAGGCACTCTTTCTGAATAATATGGACATAAAAGAGACCCCCTACAACTAAGTAATTATACAGTGGGTTTGAGTATTGACTAGTAACTTTGAGAACCAAAGTTTAAAAATCCCTAGTCCCGGCCGTAGAAACTCACTGGGGCTGCCCTTGGGCAAGTTTACAACTTTCTCATTAGCAGAAGAAAACAATGGTAGCAAGGTTTTTAACCAGAGGACCTCAATGGGTGGTGGGGCGGATTGTTGGAGAAGGCGATTCCGTAAGTAGGGTTTATAACCAAGACCTTGTACTGTGCCCTGAAATTAATAGGCAGCCAATAAGAGATGTAATATAGGTGTGATAGGTCACCTCGAGATCTCAGTGACCACTCTGGCAGCCATATTTTGGGATTAGTTGAATTTTCCAGACTTGGTTACAGAGGGTAGCTTAGGTAGAGCGGCATTAACATAAGTCAAGGACAATGACGTTATAAGACAATGAATGATAGTTTCGGGTCTACAGATTCCAGAAGAGCGCTTGGCATAACAACCAAAGCTAAGAACAGGCACTTCCTGGCATCATCACATCTATCTGAAATCACATCTGGAGGCAACGGATTCAGGAGCAAACCCAAACTGCAAACACAATCCTTTAGGGGAAGTGTGACCCCATCCAGGACCGGGTTGACAACCTCCATACCTGGATAGGATCTCCATCAAGTACTCTGTCCTTATCTGATTCAGTTTTTAATCTGTTTCCCTCATCCAGCACATAGTTGCCCCAAGACATTCATTCACAGGGAGATGCCTTCCTTATTTGAGGGCAGGTCCTGGGGCATAAAGAACATATAGTTTGGGGGGTCATCACCATTGAGGCACTCACACTCCATGTCTCCAGATGACTCTCCCAGTGGTTTCCATGATAGAGTTAAACGAGTTTAGTGAAAGGATGGATGCCGGAAGACGCAAATTTTTTGTTTAAAAACTCCCTTTTAAAGGAACAACGGTCCCCCATCATCTCTAGAATCTGTTTTTTGAGAGATAGGACGGGAAGCCCATGGCAAGGCATTGCCCCCGATCCCCAATTTCCCGCAGGCGTTCCGAACGCTACGCATGGTCCGTGGTATTGAAAGCCACTGAGAGATCCAAAAGTTCAACAGGGTCACACTTCAGTCGTCGGTGGTTCAAAGCAAGATCATCTTCTAATAAGGCGAACTATAGCATTCTTCGACGCGTATCCGTCGTGAAGCCAGTTGGAATGGGTCCTATATAATGATTCTTCCAATAATGCTTGCAGTTGAAAAGCAACGTCCTTGCAATCACCTGTGCTTAGAAATGGAAAGATGGATCTGTAATTGTCATGTCCAAGGGATAGGGAGGGCTTTTCAGAAGACGCTGAACACCGCTTCTGTAAGCAAGATGGAAAATAGCCCGCCCTAAGAGATTCATCTATGATACATCTTTCCCTTCCGGATGGGAGCCCCAAGCTGCGGAGATGGACTCAGGAGAGAATGGCTGGGAAGACTCTGCTTTGTACATATAGCACTTTCTTCTCTCGTATATATGTGGGTGTGGGTGGGTGTTTGGCCTCTTTGCTGGGCTTATGGCTGGGAATGGAGATGAGAAGCTGAGTAGAGAGAAATGTTCAATTTTGAGCAAATGCAGAACTTTCTGTGCATGAAGAGTCCAGTGAGTTGAAGAGCAAATACTGTTATTGAGAACACATACAAGGATTCAGTGGTTAACCAGGAACTAACTGCCCACTCCAAGCCAAACTATACAATGAAAAAAAACCCCCCAAACCTAAAACACCACCCTCTTCCCAACCTAGCCCCCACCTCCAATTCCTACGTCCGATGCCCAACAGGTAACAGGACTCCCTTTGCCACCCCAGAAACTACCCCCTTTCCTGTAATAATCATTCCCATAACCATTCAACCAGCTGCAACAAATCCCACCCCTCTATTTCGCTAACCTATACTCAATCTCTAGTCAATTTATAAACTATGATCTATAACTAAACTAACAGCAATGAAACCTAAACTTAACAAATATAACTTTAAAAACATAAACAAAGACTCAGCCACAGACAAACCACAGACGTATGGATGACAACCTACAACAAAACCAGAAGGGACTTTTCCTGCTGGCTGAAAACAGATTTCTATATTAATTCCTTGAAAAAATAATGTTAGTTCACTTCTGGGTCTGGGATTTGTGGTGGCTTCTCTCCCTGTGTGGGACTCTCTGATGTAATCACAAGTAATGACTTTCCAAGAAAAACACTTCCCACAATGCTGGCTTGTAATGGCGTTCTCTCTGGGTGGACTCTCTGATGTGTCACTAATTTTGACTTCTGAGAAAACAGTTCCCACAATGCTGCATTTCTGTGCTGTCTTCTCCCTGGGTGGATTTCTCATGATGTATCACTAATTTCCCTTCAAAGAAAAAACCGTTCCGCACAATTATGGCAATTATATGGCTTCTCTCCAGTGTGGAACTCTCAGATGTCTCACTAAGTCCTGCTAGAAGAAAAACATGTCCTACATGCTGGCAGTTGAATGGCTTCTCTCTTGTGTGGGAAGCTCTGATGCTGAGAAGGATCGACTTGTACGCAACAATGTTTTTTCCCACATTCAGGCAGTTGTAATGGCTTATCTGATTGTGGACTCTCTCATGACTGACAATTCTTCTGTGAAGAAGATATGACAGATAATACTGAAGATCAGAGATAAGAGTGGAAAGTGTTTAGCCCCTACGTCAAGCCTCCCTATTTTATATTAAATTAATAAGCGGGAGTGGGTGACTGTAGCATGACCCGTTGTAGATGCCCCAAAGTCCATGAAAGATTATTCCTTACTCACAGTAAGCTGGCAAAGAAGAGAAAATTGTGGGGGAACTACCATTGAAGGTAATCAGTAGAAGCAGATGTCATACAGACCGTTTGAAAAAAGTTTTCTTTTAAACAATGTAATAAAAAATAACTTGTTGAAAAGTGGGCCTCATATCCTGTGAGACCGCCGAAGAGTGCAGAGTCAGGCACATGGCATGATGCAAGCTAACTGCAGAGGAGCTTCCATGCTGTTGTGGCAAAACCAGGAGATGAACACAGCCAATACAGTATACACGCTCACAGTGGAGTTGCTGGTGGATAGGATTGGATATGGAGTTTTGTGTACAAGAGATGGTGAACAATGATGGAAGTCAGAGAGGAGAGCTGGCAATATTTGTATTAAGTTTTGCAACTCAAGATAGAAGAAACCTCGCAAGATTTCGATGAATCAACTTCGTTTTCTGTCTAGTTTTAAGTGAAAAGTATTCAGGGGCATTCCAATATCTATATCTGGATATTTGGTTTCCATACTCGCTATGTGATTGTTGAGCTGCATTTGGAGCGTCACCTTCAGATGGCTGTATAGTTATTTGTGAACGCGATCAGCATTCAGAGGCCAGAAGGCCCAAGAGTCAGTGTGCTAATCCTTTTTTGTCTGAGATAGTTGCACCAAGCACCCATTGCATTCAATTTGGTTTCCAGACCAGTCTCCTCCCCCGGAATCTTTCTAAAGCGATGTAAACTTTTTTGAACACTCGTTTGTTTTTCTGACCCTAACTCCCAATAAACAATCACAGTATAAAGATCTACCCCTGACGGCTGTTTCTTTGACATCAGTCCATTACGACAGACAGTCTGTCGCTTTAGAATTGCTAAACACCTCACCTAACACCTCACCAGCGTTCCGCTTCGCCATTGGAGTTTACTGAACTTCCCTGTCCCCCATTCTGGACCCTGCAGCAAGTGGAATCAAGATCCATCTAGGTAAAGTTTTACCATTAAGCAAAGCCTCACACGATTCACCAGTCTCCTACCTTTGTTACTAGGTCTGTGTGTGGTGTTGTGTGTGTGTGTGTGTGTGAACAGGGCCTATGATCGTAATATGCGTGTGTATGCCGTGTGTTTGTGCTTTTCCCTCTAAAATAAAACAGAAACCCTTTCAAATGCCTTTGAAGTTCTCTGTGCTTGCCAGCCATGGTATAGTAGGGGCCTGAGAACCTGAGTTCCACTCTTGTCCCACCAAAACTATATGTCTACTTTTCAACTAAGTCCCAAATTCCCTAAAAGCATAGCACTTGCGGTGTCCTCCCAGATTCTAGCATTTTGGGTAACAAAGGGGCCTCTGGAATCAACCATGGAACTAAGCAAGCTCAGGAGGAAAGAAAACAGAGAAAAAGCAGGTTTTGTGTTTCCCCTTTCCAGTCCTCCTTATAGACAATGCTCATAAATTTCCTAAATGGAACCCCCCCTTCTATATTTGAAAACAACGACCGGAATTTGGGTCCTCACTTTTCACTGTCCCTCCATCTCTCCATCACAGACCATACCTCACACAGTGTGAGGCATAAAAGGGATACTTTTGAAGGCCCATTTTGTTGGCGAAAGGACCAGGATCATCAATATACAAATAACTAATTGGCAAAGGGAAAACAAGGGGGCTGGACCTGGACCCGTCACTTTTGGTCAGGGGCAAAGTGGCCAGGGAGCAGCCTTAAAAAAAACAGTCACCCGCCTTAAAACTTCCATAAGGACAGGCATGAACTACTGATAGGGTTGGAGGAGATCTCAGAGGCAAACAACCCATTGGTATTGCTGGGGGGGGGGGGAGGTGAATAATATTCTGCCCCTCAACATCCCACAGCATCCCTTTGGGAAGTGGAGGCCATTTTGGTGCCACTATGAGTCTCTCGGAGCCATTGCGACCCAAGGGAGGTTCTTTCCCCCAGGAAGACTCTCCAGAGCCTTAAAAAAGGAATGGAAAGAAGGGCCAAAAAGGTAGGGGAAACTTGCTCAGGGAATGTGGCTTGAGTAACCATTTGGGTGTGAAAAGCATTAATCTCCATGGCTTCTTTCCCAAAATACGAGAGCCTGGCAGTTTAAGGATGGAGTATTTAGAATCCTTAGAAACTGGAGAGCAATAGTGCCTCACTGAACTACAGATTTCAAATATTCTACAGGATTGGTGCTATCAACAATTAACTACGCTTAAAGAAATACTATACTCCTAGTAGACTGCAGAGTTGAACAGTGGGCCAAACAGTGTGATGGCAGCAGCTACAAAGGCCATGTGATTCTAAGGCTGCAGGCAATACGAAGAATAGTTTCTAGATCAAGGGAAGTAATAGTGCCACTCTATGCTGAGCTTGGGTCAGGCCTGCGCGTTGGAATAATCCTGGTGGGTCCAGTTCGGCCTCATAAGGTCAAAAAGGGGATGTTGAAAGAAATTGGAGAAGGTCCAAAGGGAGGGCAACCAAAGTGGGAAAGGGAGTGGAAGCCATGCAAGCTCTATGAAGGACGCAGCTTAGGAGCTGTTGTTATGTTTGGGACCAGGAAGAAAAGAAGATAAAGGACGGGATATGATATCCATGTTTAAATATTTGAAAAGATTGCCATGTTGCGCAAGGAGCCACACTTGCTGATGTTTCCCTGCTACAGAAACGTAGACACCACAATGGATGCAAGACACAGGGAAGAGGTTTCCACCAAACATTTGGAGGAACTTCGTGACAGTAAGAGCTCTTTGACAGTGGAATATATCCCTTAGAGTTGGTGGGAGGTCCTCTTCTTTGGAGCGCTTTAAAGGAGAGGCTGGATGGCCATCTTCTTGGGCGGTGATTTGAATGTGTAGTTCCTGCAGGGCAGAAGGAGGTTCAACTGGATGGCCCTTGTGGTCTATTCCAACTCTACGATTCTGATAATTCGACTGGGAACCAAAGCGACATGAGAAGTAGAGTATGAAAGGGACCCTCAGTCTTTTAGAAAGAGCCATGGAGTACGAGGGTTCCTTACCTACAGAAAGCCACATCGCATAATTGGCCATCATTTATACATAACTGTACAAAATTTTCTGTTCTCTTCGGCAACAGAGTTCCATTCAGACTCTGAGAAATATACAGCACATCTGCAAAGGTCACCTAAAAAAGAAAATAGCCCTCGTTCGAGAGTGACTAAGCAAAGGGGAGGAAACACATGGGTGCATCCAAATATTATTTCATCCTTCAGGTATTATTCTAGGAAATTAAATGTAATTCGGTCAGCAAGGAAAAGCGACTGCCTGTTGAGAATGCAAGTTGGGTCGTTGATCCGTTCAATAGAAGTGGTACCGTCCCGTCGGGTTACGAAATTAAGATCGTTCCGCGCCGCCGCGTTCGTAACCGCGATACTTGCGCACCCGAAAAAGGCTGTTGCAGCCGCTAGCCGCGCTTAGCATTGACATGTTCGTTGCTGAAATAAGTTTTCCGTAAGCCTGAAAAAAATATCGTAACCCGGAAACAAGTTTTTTTTTTCCAATCTAAATTTTTCGTATCCCGAAATTTCGAACGCGGTCATTCGTATCCCGGTTACCACTGTAATAAAGAATATAATTTAGGCCATGGCTGGGATATTGAGGATGGATTAGGATACTGACTACTAAAAATATATAGTACATTTAGCCACAAAAATAAATGGGGCAATTTGGCCATTTCCTTGCCAAATTTTCGGAGCAAATGTCATTTTTAGAAAACAGTCTGGGGAGCACTCTGGATTTCAGGGCCACGGGGTCCACCCCCAATTTAGATCCAGAGATGATCCCCATATCCCCAACATTTCACAGACAGGAAAAGCAAGGCACATATGGACAGCAACACCAGAAGGTGCTGAGATGGCCAAACTTGTTATAGGAAGAGCAACACAAGCTAGGAAGGGCACAGAAGTTTGCTTTTGCCTTAACCCTGAACCAAAAAGGGAAGACCCTGGTAACTTTACTCCTCTCCTCTCCCCTTTTGAGTTTGATGGGGTTGGAACTGCTTGGAAGTCATTTGCAGCAGCCAGGAGCTGAGGGAGAAGGGGGAAAGTGGGAGGAGAGACTTTTGAAAGCCCCTGGAAAAAGTGGTGGGACCGAGGAATTAACCAGGACTTCTCTGCCAAACTCGGACAATATGTTCTCCATGTGCTTTCATGGAGCTGGCCCAGAAGTGCCACAAATGACACTAATAGTCAGGATGGGCAAACTCACCAAACTTGTACGTCGACAGCCTCTTCTCTTGGAGCCCAACCCCTTGCTTGGCCTCTGTGTTGGCCATTAGGTGGGAAGGGGTGGTGGTCCTGGTGGCCCTGCCACCTGTGTCCTGTTCCAGCAAAATATGCCCCAAGCTGTGTACAAGGAACCGAAGATGACGTTCCCCTGAGAAAAGAGATTAGAGTTAGCTTGGTTTGTCATAAATCCTGCATCACTCAAAGACACAGAGAACAGCATGCTGTTAGTGATATACACGGGGACATATGCCTTCTTTTGAGCTGATGAAGAGAATGGGTATCCCCTTCCTCCCTCTTTTCACAAACAAAGCCCCCTGGACCTAGCAATAGAATTCCTGCAACTCCCCTACACAACAGATTCTAAATGTTAAAACGCTTTTGAGGTTTGCTATGTTGTGCAAGACAATGAAGCAACATGTTAACCATATAACTACCAGAATCTGCACCTTGACTGTAGTCAGTAGACTGGGTGAGCTGAAGAAACACCTGTCACGTTCTCATGAGCAAAAGACACTAGTCTCTCTCAGATGAGCTTTTATTCCTACAAGAAGGTCCATGTGTACAACACATATACATCGACACCCTCCACCATCCACACCAGTAACAACCCACTCTGAGGCACTCACTGTCTGACTCTCCTCATTGAGACAGTTGAGAATGACAGTTGACAGTTGCACCACATTCCAGTGATGCTCTGTTTAAATGCTGACACATCTAACTGCCACTAGAGCTGTCAATGACTTCCACAACAGCTCCACCTAGTGGCCACATGCATGTCATTTCCTCAGACATGTTTACCATGGGTCCTGACACTCCCATGCCTTGTGAGGAGTGGAGGGGGGGTCAGGGATGGGGAATTGGAGAGGACCCTGGCTATGTCCCTGGAGCTAGATGTGGAAATGAGCGCATCATCTGCTGAAACCTCCGTACCGCCCCAGTGGCCCTAAGAGAGAATGCCTTCCTTCTGCTTCTGGCTAGAAAACACAGCTGGAGGCTTCCTCCAATGCCTCGCACCCCAACACTCTCATCAGGCAGGAATGAACATGGAGCATGGGTCCACAATCCTCATGTTTCATTTTGTATTCCTTCAAATTTCACACTATTTTAAACTCTCCCTCATGTTGATGAAAAAGATACCAGTGACAACTAGGCAGATTCTTTTAAGTTCTCCTTGTGTTTGATCTCTAGTTTTCCTTGCGATCTTTTCAGTACATCCTTGTATCTTAACCTATTAGTTTTCTGGATACCTTTCCCTCCCGAAAAGAGCCTCATGCGGCAAACACCATAAAGGTATTTTGGACAAATTCTAACACTTGTTTCCCCAGATCTTCAAGAGCTTTTCTTATGAAATGATTGAGCTTTCTTTATAGAGTTTCTCTTACGTAAATTAGGAATCCATGCCACCCAATTCTTAAATGTTCACCCTCCAGAACATAACTTTGTTCATCTCTAACAAACCCATTTTTCTAATCCAAACAAACAACAAGCAGCAATAATAAATTTTTTAAGTTTGGTAAAAACCCAGTCCTCCTCTACTTTTGTCATCACAAGTATTTTCGTTTTATCCTGGCTCTTTTTTTTTATTCCAAATAAATGGTTGAGATTTTCCTTTTGCCAAAATTCATGGTTTTTCACTCTGGATGATGGGTTTTCGCTTGGAAACGAGAAACAGTTTTCAGAAGGAAACCATTTGGATCAGTGACGTTTTTTCCTAAAGCGATAAGTTTAATTTCCCCCATATTTTCAGGTCTTTTCCTGATTTCCTTCCATGTGTCCTCATAGTTATTGTGAATGGATATGAGTTTTGTATTGTTAAATTTTATTCCTAGAATTTTAAACTTTCTTCCCACTTTAAATCCAACTAATTTCCTCCGGATTTGTTCTTCCTTTCCCCTATTTTTTGTGTTATTAGTGTTGTTTTGTCTCTGTTTTACTTTAGTCCTGAAACATATTCAAATCCCACTAGTACCTCCATCAATTGTCTTGTGCTCTTTTCTGGGTTCTCCAGGGAATACAAGGTCATCTGAGAAGAATCTCATTTTAATCTCAGTTGTTTTTAATTTTTATTCATTGATCTTATTTCTAATCTTAATCCCATTATTCAGTTCTTCTAGGATCAGAATGACAAAAGGGGTGATAATGGAAAAGCTTGCTATTTACCTTTAGAAATCTTAAACTCGACGTCTTCTGGTTTTTATAGTTAATAATTAGTCTTTATCTTTATACATTGCCTTTATCCATCTTAAATGAGAAGCTCCTATTCTGATTCTTTCAAGTGTCGCAAATAAACATATCCCATCATGTTTATTGAAGGCCTTTTCTAAAAAGATAAGTGTTTTTCGTTGTGTCTTTGAAATTATTCAATTATATTCAGATGTTTTGTATGTTAATCACTGACTTGTCCTTATAAATCAGTGTTTAAGAGACTTTTTTGGTCTAATGGGCCAAAATCAATATAAGATAATTTAAATCCAATTTAATAAGGAATTAGCCTAAGCCTTTACCTCAGTGCCTCTCTATTTCTGTTTACAGCAAGTTATTTAGCTTGTTTCCATGTTTCAGGATAATGGTTTTCTTTGATGGCATTACAGGAAGAAATACCTTTAAACCCTTTGATCTTTTGTTTT
>NW_024803088.1:0-2128 GCF_019175285.1 Sceloporus undulatus | reverse complement strand
TCTTTTTGCTCAATATGACATGTAAACTGAAAAAGGAAGTAGCTAAAAGATTTTCCAGACTAATTTTGTAGATGGTCACTCACAGTATTGGAAAAACATCCAAATTCCTAAAACAGAGGAGTGGATCATTAAACTAAGAGAAGCAAAGGGATTGGACATTTTAACCGCAATCATGAGGGATAAACCAGTTGAAAAACTAAAGAGGACTGGTCATGCTTTGATTTATTTTGTAATACTAATTATTAATTTCCAATCCCAGATATCATATGGAAAGTCTACATGAACATTAGAGGTTTAACACGTACAGTGGTACCTCGGGATACGAAATACCCAGCTTACGAATTTTTCAGGATACGAAAAAATCCCATAGGGATTTATTGTTTCGGGTTACAAACGTTTTTTCGGGTTACGAAAAAACTCCGGCGCTGTTTAAATGGAGCCGCGGCAGAGCCGCGGCTTTTTTCCCCATTAGCGCCTATGGCAATTCGGGTTACGAAGGTTTTTCGGGTTACGAAATTAGCCGCGGAACGAATTAATTTCGTAACCCGAGGCACCACTGTATTGATACTTTGTAGGAATTTAAGTAAATTAAATAAAAGGGTAATCTTAGCTTAACTGGGACGTAAATGAATAGTATATTTCTGACAGTTTTGTATATCAGGATGTTATTTATTGCTTGTTGTGTGTGTATGTTATAGGTATTGGTACTTTTTTGTTGTTGTAGCTGTATTTGTTATGCAAATGTCTTGGTATTTTTTTCCATTTTTGTTTGTAAAGGATTGTTTATAAATAAATTACAAAAGAAAAAAAAGTGGTTTCCAACAGGATTATTTCTGTAGTTCAGATACAGCCTCAGTCGGTTATAAAGGATAGAAGAACCCAAGTCGATTTTTTATCCTGGTAAAAATGGTTTTGCTTTTTTAAATAAAAGCAGTTTGTTTTTCTGTCTAAACCTTATTTTTGTTGTTATTGTTTGTTTCTCTGTTTGTTTGTTTCATTCTTGGTAATATGAGTTATTCTGGTCTCTCTCCTTCCTTCTTGCCTGAAAATCTATTAATAAGGAAACTGGGGAGACTTTTAAAACCTCCCAAAGGAGCCACTTTTGGCCTTTTTGGGGGGACAAGCCTCCTCTTAGAAGCCAAAGCCCAATGTCTGTGAAGAAGAGGAATAAGGCTTGTGTTAAAGCTATCATCCCCATTTCTGACCCCTTTTAAAACTCATGTTCCCCAGAAGCAGCAGATCTGTGTAATAAGAAAACCCTCTCAGAAAAGAGACACAAAAGACACTCAAAGGGACACACTTCCTTCCTTTTGGCCCAAAGAGCCTGGCCTCCTTCTGACTCTGGAGCCTCAGGAGAGAAAGAGAAGCCTCTGTTCAACTGAGGCTTCAGAGAAGGTTCCGGAACATTGTTCCCCACAGTCACAAGAAGCACAAAATGGCCTCTGGAACACAAAATGGAATGCTGGGAAATGTAGTTTTGTGAGACATTGAGCCTTCTCTGTCAGAGAGCTCTAGTGCCACAATAAAATCCATTTCCCAGGATTCCCTAGCACTGGGTCAGGGCAGTCAAATGGACTATTGCTGCCGTGTGTTTTGGACCTTTCTTGGCCACAAACTCTTCATAGCCTGCAATGCATCTCCTAATTCTGTTGGCAGTCCCTCCCTCCCAACCCTTTCTCATTTCTCCCCAAAACCAGCACAAAGCTGGCAGATGGAAAGAGGTTTTAAAGCAGCATTTAAATCTGCACTATTTCTATTTAAAAGACTAAATGTCCCAAATGCTATTATCAGTTTTGTAGCGATTATTACAGAAAGACGTAGAGTGCAAACTCCTCAAGTACCTTTATTTTCTGGAGTGAGATGTGCTTTTCCAACTGACTCACTGTGATGATCTCCAGTGGTCCAAGCAGCCTTACATTTTTTAACAGCCTCAACAATTTCTTCTGCAGTTATATCCTCATTTAACATTTTAAGTTGTACTTCCACTGGGGTGCTGAGTTTAATCTTATCCAAATACTCACTAATAGAATTACTTTGTACTAAATGTTCCTTGTATCTTATTTGAATGGGTCAGAGGAGGAGGATGGAGGGAAGGCCTTGGCAGCCATTGCTTTGTGTTTGTGGGGGG
>NW_024803087.1:2807-14969 GCF_019175285.1 Sceloporus undulatus | reverse complement strand
CTCCTGCCATTTCTCCCCTTCTCTTCAGCTCACTGCCATTGTTGCAAACCGAGTCCAAAGGGCAACAGGAGTCTGCCCTCCATGAAGACAGCCAAGAAGAAAGGAGAAGAGGGGCCCTTCCCAGAGGTTCAGGCAAAAGCAAACAGCTGCAGCCTCTCCTAGTTTGCCTCTCCTTCCTCAGAAAGAACCTTGTAATCTTGATCATACTCTGAGGCTCCATGGTTTCTCTGGGATTCCCCCCCCCAAAAAAAAAAATCTCATGGCCCCACAGAGTCTCCCAAGAAAGGAGAGGACTAGACACACAAAGAGACACACTTCCTTCCTTTTGGCCCAAGGAGCCTGGCCTCCTTCTCTCTCTGGAGCCTCAGGGAGAGAAAGAGAAGCCTCTGTTCAACTGGTGCCTCAGAGAAGGTTCTGGAACATTCTCCATAGTCACAAACAGCACAACATGGCCACTGGAACACAAAATGGCTGCCTCTGCCTGAGCTCTTGGCAGTTGGCAGTTTGAGGCCTTCAGAGGAGAGAGAGAGAGAGAGAGACTGAGGGGAAGAGTCTGCGGCCCAAGTTGAAAGAGGCTTCTCTTTCTTCTCCTGAGGCTCCAAGAGAGAGAGGAGGCAGGCTCTTGGCAAAAAAGGAACGAAGTGTGTCCCTTGTGCCTTGACGTCATTGCCCCCTCCTCCTCCCCTCTTCTCCGGTTGCCAGGCCTCCTCTCCTCTTCGTGGGGACGCTGTGGGCCATGAATTTTTTTTTTGGGGGGGGGGGAAATTCCCGAGAAACATGGAACCTCAGAGTATGAATCAAGATACAAGGTTGTTTCTGAGGAAGGAGAGGCAAACTAGGAGAGCTGCAGCTGTTGCTTTTGCCTGAGCCTCTGGGAGGGCCCCTCTTCTCCTTTCTCCTTGGCTGCTCTTCATGGAGGGCACGACTCCTGTTGCCCTTTGGACTCGTTTGCAGCAATGGCAGTGAGCTGAAGAGAAGGGAGAGAAATGGCAGCGGAGGAGGAGGAAACTGTGGCAATTGAAGAGCAGTTGAAAAGGTGGGAGGGCAGAGGATGAATCAGGGGGGAGGGTCCCTGCCAAACTGGGAGAGTTGGAGACATGCAGAAAGAGCTGGGCCTGGAAATGGAGGAGAGAAGGGGGCTTGCAAATGACTCCACGTTTGGGAAGCTGGGCCAAGTCCATGAAATGAAATGGCCCAGTGAAATGGGTCCTTAGAATATAGGAGCCAGTGTGGCATAGTGGTTTTGAGCAATAGCTGAACTATGACTCTGGAGTTCAGATTTGGAATCCCAGCTCTGCCATGGAAGCCCATTGGGGGACTTTGGGCAAGTCACCACTCTCTCAGCCTCAGGGAAAGGCAATGGGAAAATATTCTGAAGCATTTGCCAAGGAAACCCGTTGATAGGTCTGCCTTAAGGTCACCATAAATTTCAAACGACTTGGAGGACACGCATAATAATACAACAACAAAAGCAATGTCTATTATATAAAATGGACAAAAACAGAGTTGCTCTTGGAATTTACATTGTGTTTCTATGTTTTCAAGCTTTTGGATGGTTCAATTAGGGTCAAGAAATCTGTGATAGGGTCCATACAGCCTCATCATCATCATCATAAAAAATGAGAGTCTTTTTATCAGATTTTTATCAGGCAGGCAACTAAATGGAAGGGTCTGGAAACCTATGCCCTATGAGGAACGCCTTAGGAGCTTGGGTGTTTTAGCCTGGAGACGAAGAAAGGTTTACGGATGTATATGATAGCCCTGTTTAAATACTTGAAGGATGTCATTTGAGGAGGAGCCGCATTGTTTTCTGCTGCTCCAGAGACTAGGACCCGGGAGCAATGGATAAGCGAAAGGAAAAGAGATTCCACTCAACATTAAGAGGGACCTTCCTGAAGTAAGGGCTGATGACGACGTGGAACAACACTCCCTCAGAGATTCGGTGGAGTCTCCTCCTTGGAGGTCTTTAAGCAGAGGCTGGATGGCCACTGTCAGGGAGGATTGCTTTGTTGAAAGTCTGCATGGCAGAATGGGGTTGACTGGATGGCCCTTGGGTCTCTTCCAACTCTACAATTCTATGAATCAAAAGTTTAAAATCAAACAGGGAAGGCAGCCCATTGTTTTGTGCATTTTGGGATGTTACTGTTTTACCGTGTGGCCAAAACACCTTCCTCCTGGCATATGCTTCTCTAGATCAGGATACTACTTTTTTTTAACTTTGGTGCTAAAAGGAAAAACCATATCGGACCAACAAACCAAAACAGATACCAATTAAGAGACCTGACAAATACAATATCTACAAGCAACAAAACTTGTGAAACTACTAAGCGGGTACAGGCCGCCAGGAAGAGGGCGCGTCCCTGGCGCACTCTTTTCTCCGCAGAAGCGCCGCAAACAAACAAATTAGCAGCGCTGTTGCAGAGCAAAAAAGGAGCGCAGCAGGAAGGGCTCCTTTTTGCCTGCAACTCTGCCCCCGAAGGCCAGCGATGGCAGGGTACAGTTGCAGTTGCGCTCCCCGTTGGAAGGTGGCCACATCTGCATCACCTTATGCGCGCCGTTGGTGGGTGCGCTGACGCTGCGCGGCCCTTTCACTTGCGAGGGTTGCCCACTGTGTGGGCACTCCGCCTACCGGCAACCCTCACACGTGACGAGGTGCCTCAAGGCTTCTAAAGGATTCTTCTAAAACAGATCAAAGCAGCGTAACACGTAAAAGCACTGGTAAAACACCAATACAACTTGTCATTGTTGTGTCCCAAACCCCTCCCAATTCCTTCCCATCCACAATAAATATTAATTAATTCTTAAACACATTATGAAAAACAATTAATAAATCGGGCAGGCAGCCGAGAGGTTGAGCAGTTGCTGAACAATTAATTTAAAAGAGATTGCTGGCATGCCTAATCTGGAAAGAGATATGTTGATGAGCTTTTTAAAGCCTTAAAGACTGGTGATATATCGGATCTCTTCCGGAGGCGGTCCCTAACTGGAGCACGGTCCTTTGGGTACGCTGCCGAGCCTTGTTATTGCTGACTCAAGGACGTTTTTACTAGAGGACCTAAAGTGGGGGCAATTTATGGAGAGGTGACGCCCCGGAAGTAAGATGGACCCAGCCATGGGCGGGCTTGAAGGTTATAACCAAGACCTTGGTTTTTAAATCTGTGTCCAGGAAATTAATGAGCAACCATTATAGGTGTGATTATGGGACACCTCTTGCTATTCCCAGTGGACCACTCTGCTGCCATATTTTGGATTTAGTTTGACCGTTTCTGGGACTAAGTGCACGGGAACCTATGTAGCGCTCATTGCGAAGTCAAGGCATTGGGTTATCGCGCATTCGCATCATAGTTTTCATGTCCTCAGGTCCAGGAAGAGACGCAGTTGGCGTTATCACCAAAGCTGTGTGATAACAGGGGGCAATCCTTGCGATGTCACATCTCTCTTGAGTGCATCTTGGAGCGACAGATTCAGGGAGCACCCCCCAAACACATTCTTTAGGGGAAGTCAATCGCTTCCCAGGAACCAGTTGGGCAAAACCTCCCCACCTGGATTAAGGCCCTCCAACCAATCAAGCATCCTCGTTTTATCTGGATTCAATTTCAGTTCTGTTTTCCCATCCAGCCCATTACTGCCCCAAGACATTATTCAGAGGGGGAGCTTGCCTTTCCTTAGTTGACGCTGAGATCTCTCTTGGTGTAATGAGGATACTGATAGCATCCCGCCCCCATGCCCTTGGATGATCTCTGCAGCGTTTTCATTGTCGATGTTAAACCGCCTTGAAAGAAAGAAAAGCATCCTTAACGTTGTGCATAGATGGTACCTGACACCATGGACAACTTGCACGCCTTACTAATGAGGCACCATTCTCATGCTGTTGGAGAGGATGTAATACTAGAGGTTACCTCCTGACCTTGTGGTCCGATTGTCCAAGTTATTTGCATTTTGGCATCCAGTAGTTCACTTAGTTTCAGAAATCATGATCAAAAGATTGTCTTCTCCAGAACTTTTATTGCTTTCAATGTTTATTAATGAAAAAAGAATTAACAATCAAGGGACCTTGTGCATTTTTGTTGGCTTTGGCCAGGATGAAAATTCCAGGGATGGGAAAAACTGAAAGGTTCAATATGACTGGATGTGTGGTCTCATTTTGGGATTTTTGGTTTATGGAAAGCTCCTGATCAATCTAGAAGGTTGACTCTTCCTCTGCCTTTTGAAGAAACGATGGTCCCCACTTATATTTATCTCACAGCTTGGAGCAGAGTGGGCCTTCCCTTTGTAATCGGATTCCTTTCGGAGGACCTGACCTCGGTGGCAAAGAAGGTATCTCTGTCTTCTGAGTCCATCCCTGTTTTTATGTACTGCTGCCCTTTTTCCTTTTACATCCCATGTGACTTGAATTTTTGAAGTTGGTTTTAAGGTTTAAAGAAAAAAACAGAATTCGTGACAGAGGAGCTCGAGGAACGTTAGATTTAAAGTCCCTTTTTAGCGGAGAACTGTCCCCAAGCCATCTCATCGATCTACATGGAGAAGGACCAAGCAACCACGCAAAGCATTGCCTTGATCCCCAATTCCCTCAGGCTTCATTAAGGAGCCATGGTCGATTGTATTCGCAGGCCTCTGTGAGATCAAACGCAGCAACAGGGTCACACTTCAATGTCGCTGCTCAAGCAAAGACCATCTACTCAGGTGGGCCCATAACAGTTCGACGCCTAATCCCAACCTGAAGCCAGTTGACAGTGTCCAGATAATCCATTTCACCAAGCCGCTTGGCGGTTGAAGAGCAACTGCCCTCTTCAATTCATGTGTTTAGAAAATTAGAAGATGGGAGACCGGTCTGTAATTGTTCATTCCAAGGGATCTAGGGATGGCTTTCCATAAACAGCTGGTTGTAAACACTGCTTTCTTTAAGCAAGATGGGGAAAATAGCCCCTCCCTAAGAGATGCATATCTGATATATCTCAGGTGAGTCCTAAGTGCTCTCCTCTGGAGGACCAGTGCCATGAAGGGCAAGGTCCAAAGGGGAAAGTTGTCTTCTTCTCCTTCCAGGGGCGGCGGGCCCCGCCTAGCACGTGCACGATTCAAACTGAGCCATATGATCCATTCACCGAGTCACTGGCAACCTCACCTATGGCCTCTGCCAATAGGCTGGCGCCAGTCAGCTCTTACATTCAAGCCCGGGGTCCCTCAAACTCCGGCCCTCCAGATGTTTTGGCCTTCAGCTCCCGAATCCCAGATCATGGGCCAAGCTGTCCAGGGGGCATTATGACGGTAGCGGAATTTGCAGGGGGGTGTGGCTGGGGCATGGGGGGGCCTGTGGGGCCGAGCTCGATTGGCGTGCCCGGCGGGGGTTGCCGGGGTGCGGGAGGCTGACGGTCGGGAAGAGAAGCCAAAACCCCTCCCCTCCATGGCCATGCCTCTCTCCCAATGGTCCTCCCCGCGTCTATTCTCCTAATAACCCCCCCAGTCCTGGACCCAAGGAATCCTCACTAGTATGGGCAGGGAACGAAAGAGGGAGACGGAGGGAGCCTGGCAGGCCCTGCCTTTCTTGGGAGGAAAAAGAGGGGTTTCCTTCCTTCTTATAACCCCCCAAGGCCCCCCAGAAGACCCTCCAGCCATTCCTCTGAATTAACAAGGGCTCTCCCACTTCCCTCCCTCCTCAGAACCGAGAATGTGAGGGCAGCAATGGCTTCAGGGCTGAGACTGTGCATACATAGATGCCCCCAAAGGCCCTCCTCAGGCAATTGCGCAGGTTGCCAAGGGCCTCGCTGCTGCTTACTTATTCTGCTGGTGGCCTTTGCAGGAAGGAAGGTATGCGCCAGGGTTCCGCGCCTCCGCTTCCTTCCCTCATTTCTTCCTTTGAGGGGGACGCATGGAGGCCAAGTGTGCAGCGCTGGACTCAGTGAGGGAAAGCAGGAAAGGAAGGCACTGTTTTGAAATATAGCTGTCTCTGTGTATCTGTATGTTTGTGTGTTTCTGTGCACGTAGTGTGTTGTGTGCCCTTCTGTTTCATGGGGGAATGGAGCTTGACGGACTGAGAGAGAAGGAAAAAGGGTCAGTTCTGGGCAATTCGGAACTTCTGGCCTCAGAGTCGCACGTGTGGTGAAATAGCAAAGAACTTTATTGAGAACACACAGAAACCCAGTGTTTAGCCAGCAACCTGCCCACTCCAATCCACCAATACACTAAAACCCCAAACGTCCCATCACCCTTCCAACCTACGCCTCACCCCCAATTCCCACATCTTGCCCCACAGGTAACAAGGCCCCCTTTGCCATTCCCACAAACGAGCCCTTTCGTTAATACCCCCAAAACTTTTCTTCCGACCACATCTCACACGTGGCGACATCCCATAGACTCGATTCTATCCAGCCGCAACAAATCCCACCCCCCTCACCTCATCTAACCATCCACAATGCCACGACATATACAACCCAAAGCAATTACCTATGCTATTACCATGAAAACCTAAACTGACAAATATGACTTTAACAACACGCAATGGACAGCAAAGCTAATAAACAAAATCAGAAGGCGTTTTTCTTATACCACACTTTAAAATATATTCCTTGGTACCTCCTTGACAATAATGTTAGTGTCATTACTGGGATTCTAGCTTCTCTCCCTTATGGCCTCTCTCATGTGTCACTTGGGCTGACGTCACCGAAAACAGTTCCCCACACTGCTGGCAGTTGTAGGCTTCTCCCTGTGTGGACGCTCGATGTTCACTACGTCTGACTAGAAAGAAAAACCTTTCCCACACTGCTGCATTTGCTATGGCTTCCTCCTGTGTGGACTCTATGATGTTCACTAGGTCTGGACTTGCGAACGACACCATTTCCACCATGCTGGCATTTGTAGGCTTCGCTCCGGTGGGACTCTATGTGTCACTAGTCGACTTCAGAAGAAAACTTTTCACACCAATGCCGGCATTGTATGGCTTCTCTCCTGCGTGTGGACTCTCTGATGCTTCACTAGGGAGCCTTCTGAGAAAAACATTTCCACCATGCGGCATTTGTCTGGCTTCTCTCTCCTGTGTGGGACCTTCTCAGGACTCAAATGTTTTTCTGTAAAGAAAGACAATGACAGATGAGGACCTGCTGAAAAATCGAGTTACGGAGGCGGGTGTTATCCCATTATTTAGCCCTCATTAACCCCTCCTTCTAGCGATTAAAGTAAGAAAGTTTACTGTGAGTAACCAAGCATTGACCCTGTCCTTATTATCCCATTCAAATCCCTGGTATGGATTCTATCCTTACGTATAGGAGGGTAGCAAACAGAATGGGGACTGCTTGAGGAAATCCGTGGAAGCCGGTCGTCAAGGGGACTGTTGAAAAAAATATTTCCATAAACCATGTGCAAAAAAATTACTTTGCTGACAGGTGAAATCTATCCTGTGAGCTGCCATAGAGTCCTGAGTCAGAGGCCCAAGGCATGGACAGAAGCTACACTGCAGAGGTCCCTTCCTGCGTTTTGCACCAGGAGGATGACTCACAAACCAATAGAGTATACAGCTCACATGCAGATTGCCGGGATTTGGATTGGGTTCTGGGTACAAGAGATGGTGACGTTTGAAGTTGATGGAAGTCGGAGCGGAGAGCTTGCAAATAGTTGTATTATTTTGCAAACTCAAGATACGAGAACCTCCAAGGATTTGATGATGAAATCAACTGTGTCTTGTCACTTATTTTTCACTGGGACGTGGTAGTGCGTTGCCAATATCATATCTGGATATCTGCTTCTGTACTTGCTATGTTATTATTGCGCTGCCTCTGGGAGCATCACCCTCAGATTTTCAACGCGAATGGAATTCAGAGGCCAAGCTGCACCCTGAGAGCCAGTGTGCTACTCCTTTGTCTGTGATATTTGCACCAGCACCCATTGCATTCAATTTGGTTTCAGACCATTCTTCCCCCCAGGTAACATTCTGAAGCGATTTAATCCTTGTTGAACACTGGTTTCTTCCCCCACGCAACAATTTTAAACACGTATAACTATCTGTTCCTGGATGGCTGTTCTTTGACGTCTCAGTCAATTACAGACAGACCGTCTGTCAGTTACATGGCTAGCAGCTCAATGATCGCCAACCCCACTTGTCGCCGGAAGGAGCTCCTGATTCTCTTCCCCTTTTGAACCCTCCCGCAATTGGACATCCAGATCTGCCTAGGTAAAGTTATACCATTTTATGAAAGTCTTACATCTCTTGCCACTCCCACCTGATATCTGTTTTAATCCATGTGTTGAAACCCTTATGTGTGTGTGTGTTTTGCTTTCACCTAAAATAAAACAAACACAACTATTCAAATGCCTTTGGAGTTCTGTGTGCTTCTGGGCCTGGTATAGTTGGGCTTGCATTCCCGAAGGCCACTCTTGCCCCAACCCAAACTATATATCTCCTTTCAGCTAAGTAACCCAAATTACCCTAAAAGCTTTGCACTTGCAGTATGTCCTCCCAAAACTCCCGAATTTTGGCGAACTAAGGGCCTCTGGAATCAACATGGAGCTAAACCAACTCAGGGTTGGAGAAAAACATTAGAGAAACAAAGGAATTTTGTGTCGCCTTTCTCTCTTCATATACATTGCTAATAATTGCTATATGGGAAACCTTAATATCCCCGCAACAAGGTCCTTAATTTGCGCCATGTTCTCACCGTTCACTCAATTCCGTTCTTAAAAATCTGTCAGTTGGTTGGCTGCCTCCCAATCCCCAAGCCTCTTTCTGGCCCTTCCAGGGTCCTTCCTCTCCGCCAAAGAGCTAGGTGATCCTGGCTTTGCTCCTGTTTCCCCTCATGATCACAGAGGCCGGATACCCTTGCCTTCTCAGTCCGATCCCCAACTTCCCTCTTGCCCATCTGACTGATCAGGAATCTCACATTCAGCATTTCTCCCCTCCCTTATATGTTTTCACATTCCTCCCATCTCTCTCTCACAAACACAACCACAGAGAGTTTGTGATGCATAAAAGGAACACTTTGGGCCCATTGTTGAGAAAGGCCGTATATCAATATACAATATAATTCATTGGGACATTGTCAGAGAAAGTGGGTTTGGGACCTGGATCCAATTTTGGTGAGGGTTCAAGTGCCAGAGAGCAGCCATAAAACAGCCCTAAGCCATCTCTAATGAATTTATCGATAACGAGGAATTGTCTTTTTCTTAATTTCGAATGAAAAAACGTTAGGTCCAGGATGCATTCACATAAGTTGCTCGTTTAGCGCATAATTATGGACTGTTGCATTGCGTTTCGAACTGGCCTCCCCTTGCACGAAAAAATAGCTGCCAGGCCCCAGGAATTTGTGTGTGGCAGTCTATCACGCAATAACGTAACCAACATGAGCGTTCCTATTCCATCGGATCTACTTCCATTTCCCCTTGTCTGATAAACTCCTACAAGGACCGGGATATTTGTGAACTTACTGTTGTTTGATGGGGGGACGGGTCCTATTGGTGGTCATATTGGCCCCCAGGGGATTCTCTGTGCACCCCCACATGTATTACCTTGAGAGCGGGGAGGGAAAATAATATTTTGCCTCAATATCCGACCGCATTTCCTTTGGGAAGTGGCATCCATTTTGCATGTTCTCTGAGCCCTGCAGGGCCACAGGAGGCATTTTACCCAAGATAGAAGCCTCTCCAGAGTCTCAAAAGGCGGGAATAGGGGCCAAAAAATCGAGAAAGAGGCAAACTAGTCAGGGATCGGGCTGAGGAGCATTTGGAGCCAAAAAGCATTTCTTCTCCCATGGTTCCTCCCATAACATCCTAGAATGACAGTTTAAACTTAGGCTTTTTCGAATCCTTAGATAGTCAGAGCAATAGTGTCTCTCTAAAACTACACATCCAAGATTTCACAAAAAGTTGCCTATGACAGTTTCAACATGTGTGAAATGGATGTAGGAGTCTGGAGACCACAACTCAAAACATGGGTCCAAACAGTTGTGATGCAGCAACTAAAAAGGCCCCATTTGATCCTAGGCGACACATACGGAATATAGTGTTATGTAAGTGGGTTGGATGGAAGTCTTCTAGTTTTTTTAACTCAAGATTCTATGTATTGATAGGGAAGTAATAGTGCAACTCTATTCTGCATTCTTCAGGCCCTTACTTGGCATTACTGTGTCCACTTCTGGCACCACAATTCAAACACAGATGTTATTACGCTGGAGTGTATCCACAGGAGAAAAGGAGCGCAATGCAATGTCGAAGGGTCTGGCAAACCATCAAGCCCTATGATAGGAGGTTTAGGAGCTGGGACTGTTTAGCCTGGATACCTAGCTAATACCCAGAGGACAGGTATAATTCAAAATTGACTTGAATAGACTCGCTAGAAAGAGGGCCAAAAGCTAACAAATGCAATTCCTACGGAGAAACGTAAGTTATTGTACGTAGGGCGGAAATTTGAAATGCACAGATATAGGATGGGGGAGGGAAACCAGGCTGAATGAACAACTACTTGTGAAAGGTATCTAGAGTCCCAGTACCACAAAGTGAACATGAGTAAACAGTCGCGATTTTGCAGAGATTAACAAGGCCAATGCAATTTTAGGTTGCATCAATAGAAGTATAGTGTCTCGATCCAAGGAGTAATAGTGTCACTATTATGCTTTGGGTCAGGCCTCACCTGTGGAATACCCGTGTCCAGTTTTGGGCACACAATTCAAAAGTATGTTGAGAAACTGGAACACCGTCAAATGAGGGCAACTACCATGGCTGGATGGCCATCTGTCGGGATGCTTGATTAATTTCCTACATGGACAGGGTTGGCGTGGATGGCCCTTATGGTCTCTTCCAACGCTAAGATTCTATGATTCTCTTCCAGCTCAATGCTTCTATAATTCTAACGTGGAATCATAGTGCCATGATTACTTGCTCGAATGCAAGGGCCCTCAGTCTCATAGTAGGGCAATGAAAATTCCGCTTCCTTACCCACAAGGGCCACATTCTCGTAATTCTCCATATCACATTTATTCTCCATACGTCTCGCTTCTTTGTCAACAGTTTCATTCCTCCTCAGTGATGAATATACCGCCACATCGCAAAAGGTTCACCTGCAAATTAGAAAAATAGCCCTCATCCAGAGGATATGACTAGTACAAAGGGGGAGGAAGGGAGGCAGCAACATGATGCATCCCAAAATTATTTGCTCCTCAGAATTAGTCCCGGAACTACACTTTAGATTTCTTTAGCAGCAAAAAAGCTCCGCTTTTGAAATCCAGTTCTCTCAAATTCTTTCAATCTAACATACCATCTAAGAAACAATATAATTTAGGCCAAGGTGGGATATGATGATGGATTAGGATTGGACTATCCGACCAATTTTGTAACATTGAGCCCCAAAGATAGCGTGGCATGTAGCCATTTGTTGCCAAATTTCAGAGGGCAAAGATCATTAAAAAAGCAGTTCTGGGGAGCACTGTGGGTGTGAGAAGATTTACAGGGCCACCCAAACTTTATATTCAGCGACACTCTCCCATTCGCACCCAAGTTCACAGCTGGGAAAAACAAGCGGACATGTGGGCAGCAACACCAGACAGTGGTTGAGATGGTGTAAAAGTTGTTTATGAGGAAGATAAACAAAAGTGGGAAAGGGCACAGGTAACACAGTAGTTGATTTTGTCTAAGACTCTACGCAAAGGAAAGTCCCTGCCCATTCCTTTCTCTCCTCTCCCACTTTGAGTTGATGGGTGCAAAACTCCTGGCACTCATTATGCAGGAAAACTGAAGTGAGTGAAGGGGGGAAAGTGGGTGTGGAAGAAGAAAGAAAACCGGACTTTTAAAGCCCCTGATAATGGGGTGAAGAGGATTAACCAGGACTGTTCTGCCAAAATTGACATTATTTTATTTGGCTTCCTTTCATAAATTGGCCCAGACGGAAAGGTGACACAGATGAAGCTATAAGGATAGTGTGCCTTACCCAAGCGTTGTTGTACCTTGGCAGCTCTTTTTTTGGAGCCCAACTCCTCCGCCTGGACTCTGGTCGCGGCCATCAGGTGGCAGGGGTCCCTGGTGGCCCTGCACTTGGCACTTCAAGGAAGCTAGGCTCCAACACCCACAGGCTGTGTAAAGGGGTAAGATGAAGTTCCTGAGAAAAGGGATCCGAGTTAGGTTTTGGCTTGGCAAAGAAATCCTGCATCAAATAAAAGACACAGGCACCGCCATCCTGCTGGTGAC
>NW_024803087.1:0-2782 GCF_019175285.1 Sceloporus undulatus | reverse complement strand
CCTCAGAGAAGGTTCTGGAACATTCTCCATAGTCACAAACAGCACAACATGGCCACTGGAACACAAAATGGCTGCCTCTGCCTGAGCTCTTGGCAGTTGGCAGTTTGAGGCCTTCAGAGGAGAGAGAGAGAGAGAGACTGAGGGGAAGAGTGGAAGGGGGTCCTGGAGGGAGGGGGCCTTGGGAGATATTGCCAGAACCTGTTATTGAGACCAGTTATAATGCTGTATATATTCAGTTCCTATATAATCACTTCATGTATGTTTTAAGATATCTGATCTATATTGTTCTGTTAGCTAAGATGTTGGGGGTGGAGAGTATGTGGGTAGAATATTAAAGTTGGTGTTAGTTTCTAAGTGGGGCCCTATTAACTGCTTTGGAGTGTTGTCTTAGACAACTAGCTGGCAATGTTGCAAATGTCTTGAGTGAGGCTAGATTGTGATGGGGGCCTGGCTAAGTGTGTCTGGGGTGGGGAACTAGCAGAGGGAGAAAGGAGGGGGCATTTCTGTATGTACAACGCTGTGTAAATTTACAGCACCTTATAAATAAAGGTTAATAATAATAATAATAATAATAATAATTTTAAAAGTGTACATTTTCCTCTGAAGCCTCAGACTCTGCAAAAAAAGTGTTACAGATCACTACTGCAATGCTCTCACAATAGACTTTCTACTTTTGGTATAGGTTTCGTTGTGGACCATTGATCAGAGGATTCCAAACCTGACAGATATACAGCCTTCCTGAGATATTCAGTGTTCGCTTCCTAACAAAGGGGTTTTTGGCCTCATAAAGGATTTGGGTCAAAAGAGGAGGGGTCTCTAATAGGAGGGCCACTAAGATGACGATTGTCCCCCAAACTACGCCAAAAGTAGCTCCTTTGGGAGGTTTTAAAATCAAGTGAATGGACATGAACTGAAAAGATATAACCTTATAACTGATCTTAATAACAGGTTCTGACACCTAGTGAGACATCAGAGAGTACTAGTAGCCTTTTCTCTTGCCAATGGGATTCACAGTGCATTCCCTGGGCTGCATCTCCCAGCATCCACAGGGCCAGAAGGAGGAGGATCCTGCCCTGCATAGGGCTGCCATCTCCTGGGTCTTAGCCTTTGGGAATGTGTGCCTTTGGCCAGTGTCCGTGTGGCTGGAGCTCCAGGGTCCCTCAGTCCCTCCTGCCTTCTTCCATATTAACTGCAGGAGGAGCTTGTGAGGGTGGGGCAGGGGGTGGGGTCTTCCAGCTCCTCTTCCCCCATTGGCCAGAATGAAGAAGGGGAGGAGCTTCTGCCTCTTTATTTAGCTCTGCGTGTGGAAGAGAGAGTGAGGAGCAGAGAGTGTGAAGGGGACAGAGAGAGACAAAGATGAGGAGAGGAGAGGGACAAGGCCTGGAAGAGGTAGGCTTCACTGCTGTGCTGAGATCTCCAACTGCCAAGTGCTAAGGTGGAGGTGGCAATTTTGTGTTCTGGCAGCCATTTTGTGTTGCTTGTGACTGTGGGAAATAATGTTCCAGAACCTTCTCTGAGGCCTCAGTTGAACAGAGGCTTCTCTTTCTCTCCTGAGGCTCCAGAGAGAGAAGGAGGCCAGGCTCCTTGGGCCAAAAGGAAGGAAGTGTGTCTCTTTTCTGAGAGGGTTTCCTTATTACACAGCTCTGCTCTTTCTGGGGAACATGGGTTTCAAAAGGGATCAGAAATGGGGAGGATAGTTTTAAGACAAGCCTTATTATTATTCTTCACAAACATTGGGCTTTGGCTTCTAAGAGGAGGCTTGTCCCCCCAAAAAAGGCCAAAAGTGGCTCCTTTGGGAGGTTTTAAAGTCTCCCCAGTTTCCTTATTAGTAGATTTTCAGGGAAGAAGGAAGGAGACAGGCCAGAATAACTCATATCACCAAGAATGAAACAAACAAACATAGAAACAAACAAGAACAACAAAAATAAGGATTAGAGACTAAAACAAACTACTTAATTTTTTAAAGGAAAACCATTATTAGGAGGCTAAAAACAAGACATGGGTGCTTCTTCCCTTTTACAACTGACTCAGGTTGTATCTGCACTGCAGAAATAATCCAGTTCTAAAGTGTGTTAACTCTTCTAGTTCCATCCTATGGAATCCTGGGATTTGTAGTTTGTTCTGGCATCAGAGCTCTTTGGCAAAGAAGGCTAAGTGTCCAAAGGTAAAATCCCAGGATTCCATAGCACTGAGCGGTTAAACTGGTGTCTAAGTGCCTTATTTCTGTTGTGTGGATGAAACCTTCTTGGGAAAGGAGCTGATGATGGGGAAAAGAGGAGGAATGCAGAAGGGAAGCAGGTTATTTATTTATTTATGATGCACTCACTTCACATCTAGCTACAGGGACATAACCAGGGCCCTCTCCAATTCCCCATCCCCTAATCCCCCACTACTCTCAGAAGGCATGGAGTATCTGTTGTGTAGGAGAGCTGCAGTAAATCTATGCTAGGTCCAGGGGGCTTTGTTTGGTGCAGAGGGAGGAAGGGGATGCCCACCTCTGCATCAGCCCAAAGGAGACATATGTCACCTGCGTATGTCACCAGCAGGATGCTGTTCTCTGTGTCTTTGAGTGCTGCAGGGGGTCTTGCCAAGCCAATCCTAACTCTGGGCCCTTTTCTCAGGAACTTCATCTTGGACCCCTTGTACACGGCTTTGGAGTTTCTTTTCCTGGAAGTGATCCAAGTGCAGGGCCACCAGGACCCCTGCCCACCTGATGGCCAACACAGAGGCCAAGAGGAGGGAGTTGGGCTCCAACAGAAAGAGGATGCCCAGGAACAACAGC
>NW_024803086.1:1229-15039 GCF_019175285.1 Sceloporus undulatus | reverse complement strand
ATGGCGATGGGTCTTCTTCACCCAAGAACAAAGAAAGGTAATAAAGTCCTCATGGTAAACAGGAAATGATAGTGGAAGTGAGGAGGGGTTGTTAGTAAGCAATAAAACTACCATTGACATGCATTCCTAGAAAAGATCTTGGCCTAAAAAACATCATAGAGATATAGTACTAGAAAGGCTTAGCATGCGAAGTTGCTATATCCCAACAGTCCCTTTCATCTCTAGGACTCTATGTATTCCTGAATGGCAGAAGAAGGGGCTGGACTGGATGGCCCTTGGGGGTCTCTTCCATCTCTAGGACTCTATGTATTTCTGAATGGCAGAAGAGGGGGCTGGTCTGAATTGGGGTCTCTTCCATCTCTAGGACTCTATGTATTCCTTCATATCAGAGAAGGGGCTGGACTGGAAGGCCCTTGGGGGTATCTTCCATGTCTAGGACCCTCTGTATTCCTGTATGGCCGAAGAAGGGGCTGGACTGGATGGCCCTTAGGGGTCTCTTCCATTTCTAGGACTCTATGTATTTCTGCATGGCAGAAGAGGAGGCTGGACTGGATGGCCCTTGGGGGTCCCTTCCATCTCTAGGAGTCTATGTATTCCTGCATGGCAGAAGAAGGGGCTGGACTGGATGGCCCTTGGGGGTATCTTCCATCTCTAAGACTCTATGTATTCCTGGATGGCAGAAGACGGGACTGGACTGGATGTCCCTTGGGGGTTTCTTCCATCTACAGTACTCTATGTATTCCTTCATGGCAGAAGGAGGGGTTGGACTGGATGGCCCTTGGGAGTCTCTTCCATCTCTAGGAGTCTATGTATTCCTGCATGGCAGCCTCTTGTTCTGCCAGGCAGGAATACATGACAGTCCGAGAGGTGAAGGGCATCCCCAAGGGTCATCCATTCCTCTGCCATGAAGGAATACATAGGGTCCAGTAGATGGAAAGGAACCCCCAAGGGCCATCCAGTCCATCCCCTTCTTATGCCATGCAGGAATACATAGTCCTAGAGATGGAAGGGAATCCCAAGGGCCATCCACTCCATTCCCTTCTTCTGCCATGCAGGAATTCATAGGGTCCTGTAGATGGAAGGGACCCCCAAGGGCCATCCAGTCCATTCCCTTCTTCTGCCATGCAGGAATTCATAGGGTCCTGTAGATGGAGAGCCCTGATGCGCTGATTTTTGAGTTTTTAAAATGTCTTTCTAATGTTCTTCTTTTAGGCTTTTCATGGGTGTCTTTTTGTTTTGCTGTGAATGTCATGTTTTGTTTTGAATTTGGCCTTTTTTCCTTTGTTTCTTTGCTGGTGTTTTCCTTTTGTGTCTGAGGAAGAAGGTGCAGAGCTGAAGTGCAGCCAGAAGAGGGCGGCGGAGAGCAAGGCCTGGAGCGCGTGTTCCAAGTGACGTCACAGGGAGCCTCATGAAGAGAGAGGATAAGAGTGGGAGGAGTAGTGTAACGGGCGGGGATGCAGAGATGGCTCCCGGTGATAGCTGAGCTGCCAATTAGCCAGCAGGTCGCCGGTTCGAGCCCCTGGAGGCCCTGACCAAGGGACGCAGAGATGACTCCCGACGCCGAGCTGCAGCATGGACAGCTTGGATCCCGGTAGAGCCCTGGAGATCCCTTTTGCAAAAAGGCTGATTAAGAAGGAGAACAAAAGAGCATTTGAAAAACATTCAGATCATTTCAGATCCTCATCTGCAAAAGAAGAATTCTTCCATTCAATTCTTATGGGGATTCTTTCATTTCCTTCACTTTCATTTTCTACTTTCTGCATTTGGAGGCTGTTCTTGCAAATGGAGCCACAGATGGGTCCATGCAGCACTGCCTTGGAGTTTGGGGGGGGGGGTCTCCTCCCTTGGAGGTCCTTCGCAAAGTGCGGATGGCCAAATGTCACTTGGGCTTCGAGGGAGAGGTCCTGCACGGCAGAATAAAGGGCTAGGACTGGATCAGGGCCCTTCTTGGGGTCTCATCCAACTCTGGGGATCTCTAGGAGTTCCTGCATGGCAAATAAAGGGCTAGGATCAGGGCCCGTTCTTTGGTCCATCCAAATCTGGGGATCTCTAGGAGTGCCTTGCACGGCAAATAAGGGCTAGGACTGGATCAGGGCCCTTCTTGTGTCTCAGCCACTCGGGCTCTCGAGGGTTCCCTGCTGGCAAGTAAAGGGCTAGGACTGGACAGGGCCCCTCTTGGGTGCATCCAACTCTCGGGGTTCTCTCAGAGTTCCTGCACGGCAGAATAAGGGGCTGGACTGGGACCAGGGTCCCTTAGTCTGGGGCGCCACACCCGGGGCTCTCTGGGGCTTCACGCATGGCAATAAAGGGCTGGACTGGACCAGGGCCTCTCTTGGGTCCCTCCCAACTCTGGGGTCGCTAGGTTCTCCTGCATGGCACCATAAAGGGCGGACTGGATCAGTGCCCTTCGTGGGTCTCTCCCAACGCTGGGGTCCTCTAGAGTTCCTCCGCCGGCGAATAAGGGCTGGACTGGATCAGGGCCCTTCTTGGGGCTCGCCACCCAACTCTGGGTCTCTAGGAGCTCCTGCCATGCACAAAAGGGCTGGACTGGATCAGGAGCCCTCTGGGCTCTCCCAACTCTGGGGGCGCTAGGAGTTACCTGCATGCAATAGAAGGGCTGGACTGGATCGGGCCCTTCCGGGGGTCCCTCCCTCTGGGGTCTTCAGGAGTTCCGTGCTGGCAAATAAAGGGCTAGACTGGATCAGGGCCCTCTGGCGCCCGCCCTCTATCCAACTCTGCGGGCATCCTAGGACGCCCTTCCCCTGCCACGGCCAGCCACATAAAGGGCTAGGACTGGATCAGGGCCCTTCTTGGCCTCTCCCAACTCCGGGGGCTCTCTAGGAGTTCCTGCATGGCAATAACGGGCTAGGACGGGATCGGGCCGTCTTTGGGGTCCTCCCAACTCTGGGGGTCCTCTAGGAGTCCTGCATGGCAATAGCAGGGCTAGACTGGATCAGGGCCCTTCTGGGTCCCTCCCAACCTGGGGCCTCTAGGAGTTCCCTGCAAATAAAGGGCTGGACTGGATCAGGGCCCTTCTTTGGGGTCTCGCCCAACTCTGGGGTCTCGAGGAGTCCTGCATGGCAAAATCAAGGCTGGACGGGATCAGGGCCCGTCCTTGGGTCTCTCCCAACTCTGGGTCTCGCAGGAGTTCCTGCACGCAGAAGAAGGGCTGGACTGGATCAGGGCCCTTCTTGGGTCCTCCTCCCAACTCGGGGTCTCTAGGAGTTCCTGCATGGCAAATAAGGGCGCGACTGGATCAGGCCCTTCTTGGGTCTCTCCCAACTCGGGCTCTGCTGAGTTCCGCACGGCAGAATAAAGGGCTGGACGATCAGGGCCCTTCCTGGGGCTCCCTCCCACTCTGGGGGCTCTAGGAGTTCCTGCAGGGCAAAAAAGGGCTGGACTGGATCAGGCCCTTCGGGGTCTCTCCCCCTGCGGGGTCTCTAGGAGTCCTGCATGGCAAATAAAGGGCTGGACTGGATCAGGGCCCTTCTTGGGGTCTCTCCAACTCTGGGGGCCCTCGGGAGTTCCTGCCATGGCAAAAAGGCTAGGACTGGATCAGGGCCGCTTCGGGTCCGCTCCCAACTCCTCGGGGCTCTAGAGTTCCTCCTGCATGGCAAAAAAGGGCTGGACTGGACAGGGCCCTTCCTGTGGGTCTCTCCCAACGCTGGGGGCTCTCTGGAGTTCCTGCAGGCAAATAAGGGCTAGGACTGGATCAGCCCGGCCCCCCTTGGTCTCTCCCTCTGGGGCCCTCTAGGAGTCCGCATGGCAAATAAAGGGCTGGACCTGGATCAGGCCCTGTCTGGGGTCCTCTCCAACTGGGGTCTCTAGGAGTCCTGCATGGCAAATAAAGGGCTGGCTGGATCAGGCCCTTCTTGTGGTCCCTCCAACCTGGGTCTCTGGATTCCCGGCATGGCAATAAGGGCTGGCTGGATCAGGGCCCTCTTGGGGTCTCCATCCCAACTCTGGGGGCCCTAGGAGTTCCCTGCATGGCAAATAAAGGGCTGCGACTGGATCAGGGCCCTTCTTGGGGGCCTCCTCCACTCTGGGTCTCCTGGAGTTCCTGCAGGGGCAATAAAGGGCGAGACTGATCAGGCCCTTCTTTGGGGTGCTCTCCCAACTCTGGGTCCTGGGGTTCCCTGCATGGCAAATAAGGGCTGGAACGGGATCGCGGCCCTTCGGGTCCTCCCAACGCTGGGGGGCTCTCTACCGGAAGGTCCCGCATGGCAAATACAGGGCTAGGACTCCGATCGGGCCCGTCTTTGGGCTCTCCCAACGCTCGGGGTTTCCTAGGGTTCCTGCATGGCAATAAAGCGGCTAGACTGGATCCAGGCCCTTCTTGGGTCTCTCCCTCTGGGGTCTCTAGGAGTTCCCTGCGTGGCAAATAAGGGCTGGCGCGGATCAGGCCCTTCGTGGGGTCCTCCCACTCCTGAGGGCTCTCTGGTTCCTGGCATGGCAAATGCGGCTAGGACTGAACAGGGCGCCCTCTGGGTCCTCCAACTCGGGGGCTCTCTAGGAGTTCCCGCATGGCAAATAAAGGGCTAGGATGGATCAGGGCCCTTTCTTGGGGTCTCTCCAACCTGGGTCTCTAGGACGTTCCTGCTGGCACAATAAGGGCTAGACTGGATCAGGGCCTTTTGGGGTCCTCATTACACTCGGGTCTCTAGGAGTTCCGCATGGCAGAATAAAGGGCTGGATGGATCAGGGCCCTTCTTGGGTCTCTCCAACTCTGGGTCTCTAGAGTTCCCTGCATGGCAAATAAAGGCTGGATGGATCAAGGCCCTCTTGGGGTCTCTCCACCTGGGGTCTCTAGAGTTCCCTGCATGGCAATAAAGGGCTTGGAGGATCAGGGTCCCTTCTTGGGTCTCCATCCAACTCTGGGGTCTCTAGGAGTCTGCATGGCAAATAAAAGGGCTAGGACGGATCAGGGCACCTTCTTGGGGCTCCCACTCTGGGGTTCTAGAGATTCCTGCAGGGCAGAATAAAGGGCTAGGAGTGGATCAGGGCCCTTCTGGGGTCCTCGCCTTCTGGGGTCTCTAGGAGTTCCTGCATGGCAAATAAAGGGCTAGGACGGATCGGGGCCCTTCTTGGGGTCTCTCCAACTCCTGGGGCTCTCTAAGATGCCCTGCATGGCAGAATAAAGGGCGAGGACTGGATCAGGCGCCTTCTTGGGGTCTCATCCACTCTGGGTCTCCTAGAGTTCCGCATGGCCGAAATAAAGGGCTAGGAGGCATCGGGCCCTCTTGGGGTCTCATCCAACTCTGGGTCCGAGGAGTTTCCTGCATGGCAGAATAAAGGGCTAGGATGGGATCAGGGCCTTCTTTGGGTCCTCCAACTCTGGGGTCTCTAGAGTTCCTGCATGGCAAATAAAGGGCTAGGATGGATCAGGCCCTTCTGGGGTCTCTCCCACTCTGGGGCTCTAAGATCCTGCATGGAAGAAAGGGCTAAGGATCGATCAGGGCCCTTCGTGGGTCTCGCCAACTCTGGGGGTCTCTAGGTGTTCCCGATGGCAGAAAAAGGGCTAGGATGAGCAGGGCCCTTCTTGGGCGTCTCTCCAACTCTGGGGTCTCTAGGAGTTCCTGCATGGCAGAATAAGGCTAGAGGATCAGGGCCCTTCTTGGCCTCTTCTCCAACTCTGGGGATCTCTAGGAGTTCTGCATGGGCAATAAAGGGCATAGGACTGGATCAGGGCCCTTCTTGGGTCTCCTCAACTCTGGGTCTCTAGAGTCCCTGCATGGCAAGAAAGGCTAGGATGGATCATGGCCCGTCTTGGTCTCTCCAACTCTGGGTCTCTAGGATTACAGCATGGCAAAAGAAGGGCTAGGAGGGATCAGGGCCCTTCTTGGGGTCTCTCCATCTGGGGTTCTGCTAGGAGTCCCGCATGGCAGAATAAAGGCGCTAGGATGATCGGGGCCCTTTGGCCTCTCTCCAACTGGATCTCTAGGAGTCCTGAATGGCAAATAAAGGGCTAGGATGGATCAGGGCCTTTCTTGGGGCCTCTCTCCAACTCTGGGATCTCAGGAGTCCTGCATGGCAAAATAAGGGCTGGGATGGATCAGGGCCCTTCTTGGGGCCTCTCATCCAACGCTGGGTCTCTAAGGATTCCTGCATGGCAGAATAAAGGGCTGGATGGATCAGGCCCTTTTGGGGTCCTCTCCACTCTGGGTCGTCTAGAGTTCCCGCATGGCAAAAAAGGGCTAGGATGGATCAGGGCCATTCTTTGGGGTCTCTCCAACTCTGGGGTTCTCTCTAGGTCCTGCATGGTCAAAAAAGGGCTGATGGAAGTCAGGGCCCTTCTGTGGTTCTCCAATCTGGGGTCTCTAGGATTCCTGCCATGGGCAGAATAAAGGGCTAGGATGGATCAGGTCCTTCTTGGCCTTTCCTCCAACTCTGGGGATCTCTAGAGTTCCTCTGCATGCAAATAAAGGCTAGGAATGGATCAGGCCCTTCTTGGGTCTCCCAACTCTGGGGTTCTCTAGGAGGTTCCGCCATGCAGAATAAAGGGCTAGGACGATCAGGCCCTTCTTGGGTCTCTCCAACTACTGGGGTTCTCTAGGAGTTCCGCATGGCCAGAATAAGGGCTAGGATTGGATCAGGGCCCTTCTTGGGTCCTCTCACCAACTCTGGGTCTCGAGAGTTCGCATGGAAATAAGGGCTGAGGATGATCAGGCCTTCTTCTGGGGTCGACTCCAACTCTGGGGTTCTCTAGGAGTTTCCCATGTGGGCAGAATAAAGGGATAGATGGATCAGGCCCTTCTGGGGTCTCATCCACCTGGGTCTCTAGGAGTTCTGCATGGCAGAATAAAGGGCTAACGGCATCGGGGCCCTTCTTGGGGTCTCTCCCAACTCTGGGTCTCTAGGAGTTCTGCAGGCAGAATAAATGGCTAGGATGGATCATGGCCTTCTTGGGGTCCTCTCCAACTCTGGGGTCTCGAGGTCCTGCATGGAAATAAAGGGCTAGGAACTGGATCAGGGCCCTTCTTGGGTCTCTCCCAACTCTCGGTCTCTAGGAGTCCTGCATGGCAAATAAAGCGCTAGATGGATCAGGGCCCTCTTGGGGTCTCTCCCCACTCTGGGGCTCCTAGAGTTCCTGCATGGCAAATAAGGGCTAGGGATGGAGCAGGCCCTTCTTGGTGGTTCATCCGAACCTGGGCTCTGGATTCCCGATGGCAGAATAAAGGGCTAGGATGGATCAGGGCCTTCTTGGGGTCTCTCCAACTCTGGGGTTTCTCTAGGAGCTTCCGCATGGCACATAAAGGGCTGGAGGGATCAGGGCCCTCTGTTTGGGTTCATCGCCAACTCTGGGTTCTCTAGAGTTCCTGCATGGCAAATAAAGGGCTGATGGATCGGGGCCCTCTTGGGTCCTCATCCAACCTGGGGTCTCTAGGAGTTCCCGCAAGCATAAAGGGCTAGATGATCCAGGGACCTCTGGGGTCTCTCCAACCTGGGTGACTCTAAGAGTTCCTGCATGGCAACAATAAAGGGCTCAGGAGGATCAGGGCCCTTCTTGGCTCTCGCCAACTCTGGGGTTTCAGGATTCCGCATGGCCAGAATAAAGGGCTAGGTGGATCAGGGCCCTCTTGGCCGCGCTCCCCAACTCTGGGTCTCTAGGAGTTCCCCATGGCAAATAAAGCGGCAGGATGGATCAGGGCCCTTCGTTGGGGTCCTCCAACTCGGGGTCTCTAGGAGTTCCCGCTGGCAAATAAAGGGCTAGGACGGGATCAGGCCCTTCTTGGGTCCTCCAACTCGGGGTCTCTAGACTCCGCATGGCAAATAACGCTAGGACTGGATCGCACCCTCTTGGTCTCTCCCCACGCTGGGGCTCTCAGATTCCTGCATGCCCATAAGGGCTAGCACTGATCGGCCCCTCCTCTTGGCCTCCCTCCAACTCTGGGTTCTAGGAATCCGCATGGCAACTCACAACCGGCTCGGACTGACGGGCCCTCTGGGGCTCCTCGCCAACTCTGGGGTCCTCTAGGAGGCCTGCATGGCAAATAAAGGCTAGACGGATCGGCCCCTTCTTGGGGTCCTCTCCAACCCTGGGTCTCTAGAGTTCCTGCATGCAATAAGGGCTGGACTTCAGGCCTCTGGGGTCTCTCCCAACTCTGGGGTCTCTAGGTTCCTGCTGGCAGACTAAGGGCTTGACCTGGATCGGCCCTTCTGGGTTCTCCCCAACCTCTCTCTCAGAGTTCCTGCATGCAAATAAAGGGCTAACTGGACCGGCCCTCCTTGGGGTCTCTCCCAACTCTGGGACTCTCTAGAGTTCCTGCATGGCAAATAAAGGGCTGGAACTGGCCCAGGTCCCTTCTGGCGTCTCTCCAACCCTCGGGTCTCTGGAGTTCCTGCATGCAATAGGGCTCGGACTGATCCGGGCCCTCTTGGTCCTCCCCAACTCCGGGCTCTCAGAGCTTCCGCATGGCAAATAACGGGCTGATTGGATCCGGGCCCTTCTTGGGCTCTCCCAACTCCGGTTCTCTAGAGTCCTGCATGGCAAATAAAGGGCTGGACTGATCAGGGCCCTTCTGGGTCTCTCCACTCGGGGCGTCCTGGAGTTCCTGCATGGCACATGGCCCGGACTGGATCGGGCCGCCCTCTTGGGGTCCCCACCAACTCTGGGTCTCTAGAGTTCCTGCATGGCAAATAAACGCTAGGACGGACCAGGGCCCTCGGGTCCCCAACCTCGGGGCTCTCAGAGTTCCCCATGCCAATAAGGCTGGACTGGCAGGCCTTCTGGCTCTCTCCACTCTGGGTCTCTAGGAGTTCCTGCATGGCAAATGGGCCAGGCCCTCCTCGGGCCCCCTTCTGGGGTCCTCTCCACTCCTGGACTCTAGATTCCCCCGCATGGCAACCACGGACTGGACCTGACACCCCTTGGTCCCTCCATCCACAACCCTCTCGTCTTCCCGCATGGCAACCGGGCTGGACTGGATCGGCCCTCGGGGTTCCCTCCATCTCTGCGGATCCTAGGTTCCCCTGCCGCAAGCAGGACTGATCAGGGCCCTGGGGTCCCTCCACTCTGGCTCACCCTGCTCACCTGCATGGCACAAAAGGGCTGGACTGCCGGCCCCTTGGGGTCTCTCCACGCTGATCTCTAGATTCCCGCCAGCAGACTACAAGGGCCTAGGACGGACCCAGGGCCCCCTCCTCCCCTCCTCGCCGTCCTCAATCCAACTCTGGGGACCCTAGGCCCCCAGTCCTCCCCTCCCCGCCATGCGCAATCAAGGCCCAGGACTGGATCCTCCCCTTCTCCTCGGGCTCTCACTCCAACCCCCCCTCTGGCCCCGCGCCCTCCCTCTAGGAGTTCCCCGCAGGCAAATAAAACGCGCGCTAGGCACGGACAGGGCCCTTTGGGTCCACCAACCGGGGGCCTCTCTAGGAGTTTCCGCAGGCAAAAAAGGGCGCTCCGGGCACTGGTCAGGGCCCTTCTCTACGGGGGTCTCTCCACTCGATCTCTGGATCCTGCATGCAAACTAAGGGCTGGCAATGCGATCGGGCCCTCTTGCCCGCGGTCTCTCCCTCTTGCGGGATCCTGGAGCCGCCAGGGCCACAAGCATGGCTAGCGCTGTCCACCACTACTCCCTGCGCGCCGCTCAATCCAACCGGGGGATCCGAGATGCCCTGCATCGGAAGCTAGCGCTTCAGGCCCCGGCTGGCGCTCACCCCTGGGGCCCTCAGGAGTTCCCGCCAGCTAGGCAGCACTGCCAGGGCCCTCCGGTCCACCAACTCTGGGATCCCTCAGGCCGTCCGGCAAGGCAAAAAACCTCAGGAACTCGCCGCCATCACGCCGGCCCCTCTCTGGCACTCTCCTCCACACTCTCACTCCGCCTCGGAGCTTCTCCTCTGCAAAGGCAGCACGCAGGGCCCCGGCCACTCCCTCTGGGCTCTCTTTCCCGCGGCGGGCGGCTCCCCCTTGGGTCCTCAGCAACCGCTGGGGCACCGGCTCTCGCGAGCTCCGCCTGGGCAAATAAAGGGCTGGCCTGGACCAGCCCTTCTTGCGTCTCTCCAACTCGGGGTCTCTCTGAGTTCCCGCATGGCAATAAGGTAACTGACCGGGCCCTTCTTGGCCTCCTCCAACTCTGGGGGTCTCTGGACCTCCTGCATGCAAATAAGGGCCTAGACTGATCAGGGCCCTCTGGGCCCCTCCCCAACTCTGGGTCTCTAGAGCTCCTGCTGGCACAATAACGGGCTGACTGGATCATCGCCCTCTTGGCTCTCCCACCACCTGGGGTCTCTAGAGTTCCCGAGGCAAAAAAGGCCTGGCTGGATCCGGGCCCTTCTTGGCCGTCCCTCCCAACACCTGGGTCTCTCGGAGCTCCCGCATGGCACAGACAGGGCTGGACTGCGATCAACCCAGGGCCCCCCTTCTTCCGGGTCCTCACCTCCAACGCCCTCGGGCCCCCCGTCTCTCTAGAGTTCCCGCATGCACAAAAAGGCAGACTGATCAGGGCCCCTTCTTGGCGTCCCTCCCAACTCTGGGGTCTCTCGGATTCCTGCCATGGCCAAACTCGGCTAGGACTGATCGGGCCCTTCTTGGCCCCCCAACTCTGCGGGTCTCTAGGAGTTCTGCATGGCAAATAAAGGCCTAGACGGATCAGGCCCTTCTTGGCCTCCACCCGCGGGTCTCTAGAGTCCTCATGGCAAAAAGCCTAGACTGGCATCCAGGCGCCCTTCTTGGGGTCTCTCCCACACTCTGGGTTTCTCAGAGTCCCGCATGGCCGCAATAAGGGCTGGACTGGATCCAGGGCCCTCTTGGGTCTCTCCACTCTCGGGTTCTCTGGCGTTCCCGCCCATGGCAAATACGGCTACGGACGGATCAGGGCCCTTCTTGCCCTCCCAACTCCTGGGGTCTCTAAGCGTTCCCCATGGCAATAAAGGGCTCGGACTGATCAGGGCCCCTTCTTGGGGTCCTCCCCAACTCGGGGTTCCTAGGTCCCGCAGCAATCAAGGGCCTGGACGGGCCTCCCTCTTGGGTCCTCCTCCCAACTCGGGTCCTCTAGAGTTCCTGCAGGCAACTAAGGCAGCACTGGATCGGGCCCTTCTTGGGGCCGCCCAACCTGGGGTCTCTAAGAGTTCCTGCACGCAGAATAAAGGGCTAGCACTGGATCAGGGCCCCTTCTTGGGTCCCTCCCAACTCTGGGTTCTCTACGGCGTTCCGCAGGCAAATCAAGGGCTGGACTGGATCAGGGCCCTTCCTGGGGTCTCTCCAACTCGGGCTCCGAGACTCTGCATGCAAATAAAGGGCTAAGGCTCAGGGCCCTTCTTGGTCTCCCTCCAACTCTGGGGCTCTCCGGGGTTCCTGCAGCAAATGGGCTAGGCACTGGTCCGGGCCCTTCTTGGGGTCCTCCCAACTCTGGGGACTCTAGAGTTCCCGCAGGCAAATAAAGGCTGCCGGATCAGGGCCCTTCTTGGGGTCCTCCCAACCCTGGGCTTCTCTGAGTTCCCGCATGGCAATAAGGCAGGATGGATCCGGGCCCTCTTCGGGTCTCTCCAACTCGGCTCAACCTGCATGCAAAAAAGGGCTGGACCTGGATCGGGCCCTTCTGGGGTCCCCCACCTCTGGGGTCTCCTAGAGTTCCCGCAGGCAATAAAGGGCTGATGCATCAGCGCCCTTCTTGGGTCCCTCCAACTCGGGCTCTGCGTTCCTCCGCATGCAATAAGGGCTAGGACTGACGGCCCTCTTGCCTCATCCATCCCAACTCTGGGGTCTCTAGGTTCCCCGCATGGCAAATAAGGGCTCGACTGGATCAGGGCCCCTTCTTGCCTCTCACCACCCCAACTCTGGGCGTCTCAGGACTTCCCGCAGGCAAAAAGGGCTAGGACTGGATCAGGCCCTTCTTGGGGTCTCTCCCAACTCTGGGGTCTCTGGCTTCCCTCATAAACACTAGAGCTGGAGGATCCGGGCCCTCTTGGGTCTCTCCCAACCTGGGGTCTCTAGGGCTTCCTGCATCAAATAAAGGGCTCGGACGATCGGGCCCTTCTTGGGTCTCTCTCCCACTCCGCGGGCTCCTAGGACCGTTCCTGCAGCAATCAACGGCTAGGACTGGTCAGGCCCTTCTTGGCCTCTCCCAACTCTGGGGGCTCTACGCTCCTGCATGGCAAATAAGGCTAGCACTGGATCGGGGCCCTCTTGGGCCTCCCACTCTGGGTCTCTAGATTCCTGCATGGCAATACGGCTAGGACTGATCGGGCCCTTCGTGGGTCCTCTCCAACTCTGGGTCTCTAGGAGTTCTCCGCATGGCAATAACCGGCTAGACGGATCAGGGCCCTTCTTGGGGTCTCCCCCCAACCTGGGGTCTCTAGAGTTCCTGCTGGCAAATACGGGCTACACTGGCTCGGGCCCTTCTTGGTCTCTCCAACTCTGGGCTCTCTAGATTCCTGCATGCAAATAAAGGCTGGACTGGCTCAGGCGCCCTTCTGGGGTCTCTCCCAACTCTCGGTCTCTAGGTTCCTGCAGGCGACATAAGGGCCTGCACTGGACCAGCCCTCCTTGGCTCCTCCCACTCTGGGTCCCTAGAGTTCCTGCATGGCAAATAAAGGGCTGGACAGGACCCGGCCCTTCTGGGTCTCTCCAACCTGGGGCTCTCTGGATTCCTGCATGGAAATACAGGCTAGGATGGATCACGGGCCTTCTGGGGTCCTCCCCAACCTGGGCTCTCTAGAGTTCTGCCTGGCCAATAAGGGCTGACTGATCAGGGCCCTTCTTGGGGGTCTCTCCCAACTCTCCCGGCTCTCTAGGTTCCTGCTGCAAATAAGGGCGGCTGATCAGGGCCCCTTCTTGTGGTCTCCTCCAACTCTGGCCCACGCTCGTCTCAGGACGCCTTCTCCCCACTGGCCAAATACCCACAGGCCGCTAGGACTGTCAGGGCCCCTTGGGTCCCTCCCAAATCTGGCCTCTAGAGTTCCTCAGGCCAATAAAGGGCTGGACGACAGGGCCCTCTTGGGGTCCCCAACTCTCCGGCTCTCAGAGTCCTGCATGCAAAAAAAGGGCTGGACTGTCAGGGCCCTTCTTGCGGGTCCTCACCAACTCTGGGCCCTGGAGTCCTGCATGCACATAAGGGCTAGGACTGATCGGGCCCTTCTTGGGGTTCTCCCACCGGGCTCTCTATAGTTCCTGCATGGCAAATAACGCGGCTGGCCGCACGGGCCCTTCTGGGGTCCTCCCACCTCTGGGCTCTGGAGTTCCCCTCTGCAAAAAGGGCTAGACTGATCGGCCCTTCTCTTGGGGTCTCTCCACCCTGGGGCTCTCTAGAGTTCCTGCATGGCAAATAAGGCTGCCTCTGGATCAGGGCCCTTCTTGGCTCGCTCCAACTCTGGGGTCCGAGTCCTGCATGGCACATAAGGGCCAGGACTGGATCGGGGCCCCTCTGGCGTCTCCCAACTCTGGGTCTCTAGAGTTCCTGCGGGCAAATAAAGGGCTAGGACGGACCGGGCCCCTTGGGGTCTCTCCCAACTCTGGGGATCTCTAGGAGTTCCTAGCATGGCAAATAGGGCTAAGGACTGGATCGGGGGCCGTCTTGGGTCTCAGTCCAACCTGGGGATCTCAGGAGTTTCCTGCATGCAAATAAGGGCTAGGACTGGATCAGGAAGGGGCCCTTCTTGGGTCTCATCCAACTCTGGGGAATCTCGAGAGTTCGCATGCAAAATAAAGTGCGATAGGAATGGATCGGGGCCCTGCTTTGGTCTCATCCAACTCTGGGGCTCTCTAGGAGTTCGGCATGATGTCAATAAAGGGCCTAGGACTGGATCAAGGGCCCTTCTTGGCCTCTCATCCAATCTGGGTCTCGAGGGATCCTCTCATGGCAAATAAAAGGGC
>NW_024803086.1:585-1204 GCF_019175285.1 Sceloporus undulatus | reverse complement strand
TAAAGGGCTAGGACTGGATCAGGGCCCTTCTTGGCCTCTCATCCAACTCTGGGGCTCTCTAGGAGTTCCTGCATGGCAAATAAAGGGCTAGGACTGGATCAGGGCCCTTCTTGGCCTCTCATCCAACTCTGGGGATCTCTAGGAGTTCCTGCATGGCAAATAAAGAGCTAGGACTGGATCAGGGCCCTTCTTGGGGTCTCATCCAACTCTGGGGATCTCTAGGAGTTCCTGCATGGCAGAATAATGGCCTAGGATTGGATCCGGGCTCTTCCTGGGGTCTCATCCAACACTGGGGATCACTAGGAGTGAAACCCCTTCTTCTGCCATTCCGGAATACATAGGGGATTAGCGATCGAAAGGACCGCCAAGGGCCATCTAGTCCAGCCCCTCTTCTGCCATGCAGAAATACATAGAGTCCGATAGATGGAGAGACCCACAAGGGCCATCTAGTCCAGCCCCCTCTTCTGCCATGCAGAAATACATACAGTCCTATAGATGGAAGGGACCCTCAAGGGCCATCCAGTCAAGCCCCTTCTTCTGCCCTGCAGGAATTCATAGAGTTGTGGAGAAGGAAGGGACCCCCAAGGGCCATCCAGTCAAGCCCCTTCTTCTGCCATGC
>NW_024803086.1:0-485 GCF_019175285.1 Sceloporus undulatus | reverse complement strand
AAGGAAGGGACCCCCAAGGGCCATCCAGTCAAGCCCCTTCTTCTCCCCTGCAGGAATTCATAGAGTTGTGGAGAAGGAAGGGACCCCCAAGGGCCATCCAGTCAAGCCCCTTCTTCTGCCTTGAAGGAATTCATAGAGTTGTGGAGAAGGAAGAGACCCCCAAGGGACATCCAGTCCAGCCCTCTCTTCTGCCATGCAGGAATACATAGAGTCCTAACATGGAAGGGGCCCCCATGGGCCATCCAGTGAAGCCCCTTCTTCTGACTTGAAATAATACATAGGGTACTAGAGAGGGAAGGGACCCCCAAGGGCCATCCAGTCAAGCCCTTTCTTCTGCCATGCAGGAATACATAGAGACGGAAGGGACCCCAAAGGGCCTTCCAGTCCAACCCCTTCTCTGATATGAAGGAATACATAGGGTCCTAGAGATGGAAGGGAACCCTAAGGACCATCCAGTCCATCCCCTTCTCTGCCAAGTCAAGGGC
>NW_024803085.1:14434-15044 GCF_019175285.1 Sceloporus undulatus | reverse complement strand
ATATGGCCTTTAGTAGTCCTTTCCGACTCTAGGATCCTATGTATTCGTGCATGGCAGAAGGAGGGTTGGAATATATGGCCCTTAGTAGTCCCTTCCTAGTCTAGTGTACTATGTATTATTGCATGGTAGAAGGAGGGTTGGACTTTATGGCCTTTAGTAGTCCCTTAAGGAGGGTTGGACTATATGGCCCTTAGTAGTCCCTTCTGACTCTAGGATCCTATGTATTCCTGCATGGTAGAAGGAGGGTTGGACTCTATGGCCTTTACTAGTCCCTCATGACACTAGGATCCTATGTATTCCTGCATGGCAGAAGGAGGGTTGGACTCTATGGCCGTTAGTAGTCCCTTCTGACTTAGGGTCCAATGTTTTCCTGCATGGCAGAAGGAGGGATGGACTCTATGGCTTTTAGTAGTCCCTTCCGACTCTAGGATCCTATGTATTCCTGCATGGTTGAAGGAGGGTTGGACCCTATGGCCATTAGTAGTCCCTTCTTACTCTAGGGTCCTATGTCTTGCTGCAGGACAGAAGGAGGGTTGGACTCTATGGCCCTTAGTAGTCCCTTCTGACTCTAGGATCCTATGTATTTCTGCATGGCAGAAGGAGGGTTGGA
>NW_024803085.1:0-14409 GCF_019175285.1 Sceloporus undulatus | reverse complement strand
AGAGGTCCGGAAGGGGAATCCTAAGGGCCATAGGTCCAAAACCTCATTGTGCCATGCTGGAATATAATACGATCCTAGAGTCGGAAAGACTACTAAGGGCCTATAGTCCAGACCCTCCTGGCTGTCTTCCATGCAGAAATACAGAGCCCCCTAGAATCAGAAGGGACTGCTAATGGACATAGAGGCCATCCCGTCATGCTGTCTGCCATGCAGGAATAACATAGGCCCCTAGAAGCAGAAGGAACTGCTAATGGACATAGGAAGTCCAAGACCTCCTTCTCCATGCAAGAATACTAGTACACTAAGAATATGAAGGGACTACTAAGGGCCAAATATTCCGACCCTCCTTCTGCTGCAGATACAATAGGATCCTAGAGTCAAGGGACTACTAGGGCCTCATAGTCCAACCCTCTGCTGTCCTGGCAGCAATACATAGGACCCGAGAGTAAAGAAGGGCTACTATAATGGCCATAGAGTCCACCCTCCTTACAGCATGCAGGAAATACATGGGATCCTAGAGTCGAAGGGACTAATAAGAGCCATAGAGTCCATCCCTCCTTCTCATGCAGGAATACATTGGAACCCTAAGTCAGCAGAAGGGACTACTAAACGGCCAAGAGTTCCAACCCCCGTGCTGGCCATGGCAGGAAATACAGAGGACCTGATGGGAAGGGACTACTAAGGGCGCCATAGAGTCCACCCTCCTTCGCCATGCAGGAATACAGAGGAATCCTAGAGTCATAAGGAGACTAGTTAAGGCCATACAGTTCAACCCTCCTTACTGCCATGCAGGAATACATAGGATGAAGGCTAAGTACTAATAAGGGCATATATTCCGAACCCTCCTTCTACCATGCAGGAATACATAGGAATCTAGAGTCAGAAGGGTCATACTAAGGGCCATAGAGTCAAACCCCTCCATATCTCTGCCATGCAGGAGTACTAGAACACTAGACTAGGAAGGGAAGACTAAGGGCAATAAAAAAAAAAAAAAAATAAAAGGTCCCAGCCTCCTTCAGGTCCATGGACATGACTACATAGAACACGAGACTCGGAAGTGACTACTAAAGTAAGGGCAATATAGTCCAACCCTTCTTGTCTGCCCTGGCAGGAACATACGATCCTAAGTAAGAGAGGACTACTAATGGCCATAGATGGCAACCCGTCTTCTGCCCTGCAGGAATATCATTGGACCCGAAGCAGAAGGGACACTACGCCATAGATTCCAACCCTCCCTCTTCATTCAAGAAATCCATAGTCTCCTATAGTTGAAGGGACTAACTAAGGGCCATATAGCCAACCCTCCTTCTGCCATGCAGGAAGACATAGGAATTCCATGGTCATGAGGACTAGTAAGGCCACAGGGCCAACCCTAACCTATCTGCCATGCAGGAATCATAGGAATCCTAGGTCAGAAGGGCTACTAAGGTCCATATAGTGCCGACCCTCCTTAAGGGACTACTAGGACCATAGAAGTCCAAACCCTCCTTCTGGCCATTCAAAGAAATACAATAGTGCACTAGACTAGGAAGGGAGCTACTAAAGGGCCATATATTCCAACCCGCCTCCTTCTGCCTGCGGAATAGCAGAGAATCAAGAGTCAGAAGGGTCCTACTAAGGGCCAGAGAGTCCCACCCGTCTTTTTGCCCAATGCACGAATACATAGGATCCTAGAGTCGGGAAAGACTACTAAAGGGCCATAAAGTCCAGTACGCCTAATGCCATGCGTAATACATAGGGACTAGACCGGAATGGACTAACTAAAGGGCCATAATGTGGTCCAACTCCGTCTACGATTCAGGATACATAGGAGCTCGAGTCGAAGGACTACAGGCCATAGAGGTCCACCCTCCGTCGTGTCCTTGCCAGATAAACATAGGATGTCTCCAAGTCAGAAGGGCTACAAAGGGCCCTAGAGCTCCAACGCCTCCTCTGCCATGCAGGAATCCATAATCCTAGACTCGGAGTGAATACTAGGGCAATATAACGCCAGCCCTCCTTCTGGCCATGCAGGACTACATAGAACACTAGAACTCGGAAGGGACTACTAAGGCCAGAGTTCCAACCCTCCTTCGGCCCTGCAGAAATACGTACGATCCTAAGTCCGAAGGGACTCCTAAGGGCCAGAGAGTAGCACCCTCATTTTGAATCCAGGAATACAGACGATCGATAGTCGGAAGGGGACTACTAAGGGCCATATAGTCGCAACGCCTCCTTCCTGCCATGCAGGAATACATAGGATCCTAGAGTCGAAGGGACTACTAAGGGCCAGAGAGTTCCCAACCCTCCTTCTTCTTCCTTGCAGGAATACAGCAGATCCTAGAGTCGGGAAGGGACGCCGAAGGGCCATAGAGTCCAACCCTCATTTTGCCATCCCATGAATACATACGATCCTAGAGTCGGAAGAGACTACTAAGGGGCATATAGTCCAACCCGAGGCCTTCTCCACATGCAGTAAGCAAGGACCGAGATCAAGGGACTACTAAGGGCCCATATAGTCCAAAACCCTCCTGCTCTGCCATGCAGGATACATAGGCCACCACGACATCAGAAGGGACAAGCTAAGGGAATGAGGCCAGCCCTCATTCTGCTGCAATGCAGGATAGCAATAGGATCCTAAAGTCAGACGTGACTAATAGGCCATGATAATCCAGCCCGCCTTCTGCCATGCTGGATCAAGACACTAGAGACCGGAAGGGACTACTAATGGGCCATATATTCCAACCGGCCTTCTGCCGCTGCAGGAATCCATAGGATCCTAGAGTCGAAGGACTACTAATGGCCATATAGTCCAACCCTCCTCTGCTGTCTTCTGCCATGAAGGAATCATAGGCCCCTACATCAGAAGGGACAGCTTAATGGAACATAGAGGCCATCCCTCATGCTGCCATTGCAGGAATAAATAGGCTCGCTAGATTCAGAAGGGGCCACTAAGGGCCCTAGGAGTCAACCCTCCTGCGGCCATGCAGGAATACGTATGATCCTAGAGTCGGAAGGGACTACTAAGGGCCATAATATCCCACCCTCCTTCTGCCTGCAGGAATAAGAGGATCCTAAAGTCGAAGGACTAAGAGGCCAATATAGTACTCAACCCTACTCCTTTTCTCCTGCAGGAAGACATAGGAGTCTAGAATAATAAGGACTAGTAAAGGCCATAGAGTACAACCATCCGTCTGTCATTCAGGGAATACATAGTAACACTGACTAGGAAGGGACTACATAATGGCCATATATTCCAACCCGCGCTTCGCCATGCCAGGAATACAAATGACCAGAGTCAGAGGGACACTAAAGGCCATAGAGTCCACCCTGCTTCGCCATTCAGGAATAAATAGGATCTAAGAAGACGGAAGGTAAACGCCTAAGGGCCATAGAGGTCCAACCCTCCTATCTTGGCAGGCAGAGAATACATCCAAATCCGAGAGCTGGAAGGGACCTACGAGAAGTGGCCCATAAGAGTTCCGCCCCTCCTTCTGCCATACAAGAGCATAGGAGCCAGAGTCAGAAAGGTCAACGAATAAATGGCCATAGAGGTCCCAACCCCCGTCAGCCATGCAGGCAGGAAACATAGGGCCTAGAAGCGTAAGTGAACTACAAGAGCCATAGAGTCCATCCCTCCTTCTGCTATGCAGAATACATTGGACCCTACGTCAGAAGAAATACTAACGGACCATAGAGTCCAAAACCCTCCTTTCGCCATGCAGGAATACACAGGATCCTAGAATTCAAGTGACTACTAAGGGCCATAGAGTCCAACCCTCCTTCTGCCATGAGGAGTACATAGGAACATAGAGTAATAAGGGACGAGTAAAAGGCGTACAGTTCACAAAAACCTCGTTCTGCATGCGGAGGAAATCTAGGATCCTAGGTCATAAAGACTACTAAAAAGGCCATATAAGATCCAACCCTCCACCCTCCTTCTTCCATGCAGGCATACATGTACACTAGACTAGGAAGGGGACTAGTAAAGTAGGGCCACAATAGTCCAACCCTCCGTTCTTGCCTGCAGAATAACATAGGCCTATAGGAAGAAGGGACGACTAAGGCCATAGAGTCCAACAACAACCCCTCCTTCCTGCCATGCAGGAATACATAAACACTAACCTAGGAAGGGACTACTAAGGGCCCATAATAGTCCAAGACGCCGTCTCCCATGCAGGAATCCATTGAGAATACTCGACTCGGAAGGGAATACTAAGGGCAATATAGTCCCCCTCCAGCTGCCATGCAGGAATACATAGACCTAGACTCGGAAGGGACTCTAAGGGCCATATATTCCAACTTCTTCTGCCCTGGCGGAATACATACGATCCGAGAGTCAGAGAGGACTACTAAGGGCCATAAGAAGTGCAACCATCGTCTGGTCCAGAGCAGGAAATACATAAGGCCATACAATCAGAAGCGACAGCGAATGGACAGAAGAGCCATCCCTCATTCTGTCCATGCAGAATAGTATAGTAACTAGACTAGGAAGGGACTAATAAGGGCCATATTTCCACCCTCCCTGCCTTCGGCCAGGCAAAAATACTAGGATCCGAGAGTCAGAAGGGACTACTAAGGGCCATAGATCCAACCGTCCTTCTGTCCGCAGCAATAACATAGACCCTAGGTAAGAAGGGATTACTAATGGAAATAGAAGTCCCAACCCTCCTTCAACCATGGAGGAATACAGAGGAATACAGAGGCCGGAAGGACTACTAAAGCCTAGAGTCCATCCTCCGTCTGCCATGCAGGAATACAACATTGGACCCTAATCAAGAAGACTACCAACGGCCATAGAGTCCAACACTCCTTCTTCTGCAATGCAGGAAGACATAGGATCCTAGTGTCATAGAGGGACTAATTAAAGGCCATAGAGTTCCAACCCGCCTTCTGCCATGCTGGGAGATATAGGAGCCTAGAGTCAGGAAGGAACTACACTGGTAAACTACCCCCGGGTTTTCGAAATACCCAGGTTACGAATTTTCGGATACGAATAAATCCATAGGGATTTAGTGTTCGGCTTACGAAGGTTTTTTCGGGTTTACGAAAAAACCTCTGCGCTGTTTCAAATGAGCCCGAGGCGCAGCCGCGGCTTTTCCCCTTAGCGCCTATGGCTTTTCGGCTTACAAGTATCCCGGGTTAACGAAAGCGGCGGCGGGAACGAAGTATTTCGTAAACCCGGGGGTACCAGTGTAAGAAAGGCCACATAGTCCACCCTCATCGGTCCCTGAGCAAATACTAGGACCCTAGAGTAAGAATGGACTAACTAATGGACATAGAGTCCAACCCTCCTTCTGCCATGCATGAATACAGTGGATCCGAGAGTCAGAAGATACTCTAAGGGCCATATTCCACCCTCCTTCTGCCATGCAGAATACAGAGGCCCCTAGAATCAAGAAGGGACTGCTAATGACATAGAGGCCATCCCTCATGCTGCAATGCTGGAAATACATAGGATCCTAGAGTAGAAGGGACTACTAAGGGCATAAGAGTCCAACCCTCCTTCGGCAAGGCAGGAATACATAGGATACTAGAGTCATAAGGGACTAGTAAAGGCCATAGAGTTCAACCCGCTTCTGCATGCAGGAATACATTGGATCCTACGAGTCAGAAGGAAATACAAAGGCCATAAAGTCAAACCCACCTTAAGACGACTAATGGCGATGAGTCCAAACGCCGCCCTCTGCCGTCAGAATACATAGAACACTAGACGCTAGGAAATGACGGAGGTTTACTCAGGGCCATATAGTCCCAAGCCGTCCTTCTCCTGCGGAAAGCCCATGAGATCCAGACTCGGCCGGGACTACCTAAAGGCAATAGAGTGCAACCCTCCTTCTCTGCCATGCAGGAAATACATAGGATTTCTAGAGTCAGAGGGACTGGTAACAGCCAGCGAGTCCAACCCACTCCGGTCTACCATCAAGAATACATAGTAGCACTAGACGAGGAAGGGACTACGACTAAGGGCCACATATGTCCAACCCTCCTTCTGGCCATCTGGATACAGAGGAGCCTAGAGAGTATAAGAAGGGACTACTAATGGCCATAGAGTCCAACCCATCCTTCTGCCATGCAGAATACAATAGGATATCCCTAGAGTCCATAAGGACTAGTAAAGGCAATAAGAGTTCACAACCCTCCGTCTGCCATGCAATGAATACAATTGGATCCTAGAGTCAGGAATGAACTACAAAGGGCCATAAGAGTCCAACCCACCTTCAGGGACGACTAAATGCCATAGAGGACCAACCGCTCTTCTCCATGGCAGGAATACATGTACACTAGATGGAAGGGATTACTAAGGGCCATATATTCCACCCGCCGTCTGCCATGCAGGAATACCTAGGAATCTAGAGTCAAAGGGTCTACTTAAGGAAGGGCGATAGAGTCAACCTCCTTCTGCCTGCAGGATACATAAACACTAGACTAGGAAGGGATTACTAAGGGGCCAATAGAGTCCAGCCGCTCCTTTCTCCATGACAGGAAAATCCATGGATCCTAGACTCGGAAGGGAATCTAAGGGCGAATATAGATCGCAAGCCCTCCCGCGGCCAAGTGCAGGAAGACATAGAACACAAGAACTCGAGGGACTACGAAGGGCAAGAATGCCAACCCTCTTTCTGCCCTGCAGGAATACATACGATCCTAGATCAGAAGGGACTACGAAGGGCCATAGAGTGCAACCCTCCTTCTGCATCAGGAATACATTAACACGAGACTCGGAGGGACTACTAAGGTCCAGATATCCAAGCAACCCGTCTTCTTCTTCTGCCTGCAAGAATACCATACGTCCTAGAGTCCAGAAGGGACTAATAAGGAGCCATCGAGTGCAACCCGCCTTTCGCATGGCAGGAATACTGCCCCTAGAAAGCAGAAGGGACTAACTAATGGGACATAAGGCCATCCCTCATGTCTGCCATGCAGGAATACAATAAGATCCTAAGAGTCAAAGGAACTACTAAGGGCCATAAGAGTGCAACCCTCCCTTCGCCATGCGGAATCATAGAACACTAGCTCGGAAGGGACGACTAAAGGGCCATTATTCAACCCATTCTTTTCTGCCCTGCAGGAATACATACATTCCTAGAGTCGAAGGACTACGAGAGGGCCATAGGATGCAACCCCTCCTTCTGATCTGGGGCCATGCAGGAATATCATAGGCCCCTAGAATCAGAAGGGACGACTAATGGACATAGGAGGCCATCCATCATTCTTCCAAGGCATGAATACATACGATCATAGAGTCAGAAGGGACTTACTAGGGGCCATAGAGTTGCAACCTCCGTCTTTCTGCCATGCAGGAATACAAGGACCCTAGAAGCAGAAGGGACGGCTAATGGACATAGAGGCCATCTCCTTATGCCATGCAGGAATACTAGCATCCTAGAGTCAGAAGGACTGCTAAGGGCCATATGTCCAATCGCGCCTTTCTGCATGACGATGCAGGAATACATAGGCCCCTAGAATCAAATGACTGCTAATTGACATATATTTCCCTCCCTCATGCGGCCATTCGGAATACATAGAAGCCTAGAGTCTAAGGTACTAAGTATAGCCATAGAGTTCAACCCTCCTTCTGCCATTCAGGAATACATATTGATCCTAGAGTCAGAAGGACTACAAAGGGCCATATAGCCAACGCACACCTAAGGGACTCAGCCAATGAGTCCACCATCCTTCTGCCATGCGGAATACATAATACAGGCGAGCTAGAAGGGACTACTAAGGCCATATAGTTCCAACCCCCTCCGTCTGCCTGTCAGAATACATAGGAAATTTCCTAGAGTCAGAAGGGTCTACTAAGGGCGATAGAGTCCAAACAGCCTTCGGTCTCCGGCAGGAATAATATAACATCTAGAACTAGGAGGATTACTAAGCCATATATCAACGCCGTCCTTTTCTCCCATGCAGGAATCCATGGATCCTAGACTGGGAAGGGAATACTAAGGGCAAGATAAAGTCCGCCCTCCGTCTGCCATGCAGGAATACATAAACACAAGACTCGGAAGGGACTACAGGGCCAGATATTCCATCCCGGACTTCGGCCCGGGCGAAGAAATCGATCCAATTCGAAGGACTACGAAGGGCCAGAGAGTGCAACCCGACCGGCGGCCTGCAGGAATACAGAGGGACGCAGAAGCAGAAGGGACTACTAATGGACATAAAGGCCATCACAGTCTGCATGCAGGAAATAAATAGGATCCTAGATTCAGAAGGGCTACTAAGGGCCATAGAGTCCAACCCGCCTTCGGCCATGCAGGAATACATAGGATCCAAGAGTCGGAAGTGAATCCGAAGGGCCAGATAGTCCACCCCATTGTCCATGCTGGAATATATACGATCCAGAGTCGAAAGGACTACGAAGGGGCCATATAGTTCCACCCTCCTCGGGCCATGCAGGAAGTACATACATCCTAAGAGTCAGTAGGGACTGCTAAGGGCCATAATAGGCCAGCCCGCCTTCTGCCATGGCCAGAAATACAGAGGACGACTAGAGCAGAAGGACTGCGATAGGACATAGAGGCCATCCCTCTGCTGCCATGCATGAGACATAGGATTCTAGAGTCAGAAGGGGACTGGTAAAGGCCATAAGCCAACCATCCTATCTGCCATGCAAGAATATATGTACACTAGAAGACTAGGAAGGGAGCTACTAAGTGGCCTATATTCCAACCCCCTTCTGCCATGCAGAAATACATAGGGTCCTAGATCAGAAGGGGACTACGAAGGGCCATAGAGTCCCAACCCTCCGTTCTGGCCTGCAGCAAGACATCGGACCCTAGAGGAAAGGGACGACTAATGGCAATAGGGTCCAAACCCTCATTCACCATCAGGAATAGCTAGATCCTAGGTCGGAAGGGACTAATAAAAGCCAGGAGTCATCATGCCTTCTGCCATGCAGGAAAAACATTGGACCCTAAGTCAGAGGGACTACTAACGGCCATAAGAGTCCAACCCTCCGTCTGCCATGCAGGAAATACATAGGATCCTAGTGTCGGGGGACTAGTAAAAGGCCATAGAGTTCCCACCCTCCTTCTCCATGGCAGATCTAGGATCCGAGATCAGAAGGGACTACTAAGGCCATATATCCCAAACCCTACCTTAGAACTACTAAAGTCCATAAAGTCCAACCCCTCCTTCTACCTGACCATGCAATAATACATAGTACATCTAGAAAGGAAGGGAACTACTAAGGGCCATAGTGCCAACCCTCCTTCTTGCCACGCAACGAATACAGAGGATCCTAGAGTCGGAAAGGACTACTAAAGGCCAGTATAGTCCAGCATCCCTAAGGCCATGGCAGAAATACATAAGGTCCTAGACTCCGGAACGGACTACTAAAGGCCATATTGTCCAACCGCCGGCTACGATGCAGGAAATACATAGGGCACCGACAGTCCGAAGGCACTTACTAAGGCCAGATCGTCCACCTCCTTCGGCCATGCGGAATACAATACGATCCAGAGTCCGGAAGGGGCTACTAAGGGCCCTATATTCCACGCTCCTTCTGGCCGCCCGCATAATACATAGGCCACTACAATCAGAGGGGACAGCTAATGGACATGAGGCCATCACTCAGTCTGCCATGCAAGAATATGATAGTACACGATACTAGGAAAGGGACGAATAAGGGCCATATATTCCAACCGCATCGCCGTCTGCATGCAAAATACATAGGATCCGAGAGTCAGAAGGGACTCCTAAGGGCCATATAGTTCACCCGGCTTCTTGTCCTGGCAGGGCAAGACCATAGGACCCTAGAGTAAAGAAGGGATTACCTATGGCCATAGAGTCCAACCCTCCTTCACCATGCAGGAATACATAAGATCCTAGAGTCGGAAGAACTACTAAGAGCCAAAGAGTGCATTCCCTCCGTCGGCCAGCAGGAAATACAGTGGACCCTAAGTCAGAAGGGACTAACTTACCGGCCATAGAGTCCAACCCTCCTCCTTCCATGCAGGAATACATAGGATCCTCGTGTTGAGGGACTAGTAAGCCATGAGCCAACCCTCCTTTCTGCCATGCAGATACATAGGAGCCGATAGTCCGAAGGGACTACTCCGGCCATATAGTCCAACCCTCCTTCTGCCATTCAGGAATACATAGGGTCCTAGAGCAGAAGAACTAAAAGGGCCATTATTAGAAGGAATTATATATTCAAATATATCTAGTCAGAAGTTATACTAAAGGGCTATACTCCAGCCCTCATTCGTGCCATGCAGGAAGCCAGAACACTAGACTCGGAGGGACTACTAAGGGCCATATATTTGCACCATCCTTCTGCCCCTGCAGGAATACAGACGGATCCGAGAAGTCGGAAGGACTCCTAAGGGCCTAGAGTCGCAACCCTCAGGTGGACATGCCAGGAAGACAGCGAGCCTTATTCGGAAGGGAAACGAAAGACTACTAGGGCCACATATTCCACCCGCCTTCTGCCTGCAGAATACATAAGATCTAGAGTCAGCAGGGGAGACTAAGGGCCACATAGTCCCAACCCCGCCTTCTGTCCTGCAAGCAATACATAGGACCCCTAGAGTAAGAAGGGACTACTAATGGCCATAAGAGTCCAACCTCCCTACAGCCATGCAGGAATACATAGTATCCTAGAGGTCGGAAGGGACTACTAAGAGCTAGAGTACCATCGCCTCCTTCTCTGCCTTCCTGCCATGCAGAGGAATACTGGGACCCTAAAGTCAGAAGGACTACTAACGGCCATAGTCCAACCCCCGATACGTCATGCGGAATACATAGGATACAGAGGTTGGAAGGGACTACTAGGCCATAGAGCGCAACCCGCCTTCTGCCATGCATGAAGACATAGGATCGAGAGTCCAGAAGGTCTACTAGAGGGCCATAGGTCCAAACCTCCGTCTGCCAGCAGGAATACATAGAAACACTAGACTAGGAGGGACTACTAAGGGCCTATAGTCCAACCCCTTCTCCATGCAGGAATCCATTAGATCCAAACTCGGTAAGTGATACTAGGGCAAATAGGCCAGCCATCCCTCTCCAGCATGGAATCCTAGGCCGCCCCTAGAATCAGAAGGACGACTAATGGACATAGAGGCCAGCCCCAGGTCTGCCATGCAGGAATAAACGTAGCCATCCTAGAGTCAAAAGGATTGGCGAAGGGCATATAGTCAACCATCTTTTCTCCCATGCAGAATACATGGCCCCTGAGAACGAAGGACTCGCTAATGGACATAGAGCGCCATCCCTTATGTTTGCCATGCAGGAATACATCGGATCCTGAGATCAGAATGGAACTAACTAATGGCCCATAGAGTGCAACCCTCCTCTGCCATGCAGTAATACATAGGACCCCTAGAGAAGCAGAGGGACTACTAATGGACATAAAGGCCATCTCTCATTCCTGCCATGCAGGATACGATAGCATCCTAGAGTCATAGGACTGCTAAGGGCCATATGTCCAACCCGAAGGTCTGCCATGCAGAAACATAGGCACCTAGAAATCGAAGGGACTGCTAATGGACATAGAGGCCTCCTTTATGCGGCCATGCAGGAATACATAGGATCCTAGAGTCAGAATGGACTACTATGCCATAGAGTGCACCCTCCTTCTGCCATGCAGGAATACATAACCCTAGAATCAGAAGCGACTACTAATGGACATAGATAGGCCAGCCCTCTTTCCTGCCATGTAACAGAAGCGTAGCATCCTAGAGTCAGAAGGGACTGCTAAGGGCCATATAGTCCAACCCTCCTTCTTCGCCTGCATGATAACATAGCATCTAAGTCGAGGGACTGCTAAGGCCATATAGTCCAGCCCTCCTTCTGGCCATGCAAGAATACATAGGCCCTAGATCAAAGGACTGATAATAGGATATAGAGGCCAGCCCTTATGCTTGCCATGCAGGAAAATAGGAGCCTAGATTCAGAAGGGACTACTAATGGCCAGAGAGTGCAACCCTCCTCGGCCAATGGAAGGAATACATCAGGCCCTAGAGCAAAGAGACTACTAATGGACATAAGGCAATCCGTCATTCTGCCAGTGCAGGAAATACGTGCAGCCTAGAGTCAGAGGGACTGCTAAGGCCCATATAGTCCAAACCCTCCTTCTGCCATGCAGGAATACATAGGTCCCTAGAAAGCAGAAAGGGACTGCTAATGGAGACAATAGAGGGCCACTCCCTCATGCTGCCAGGCAGGAATAAATAGGAATCCTAGATTCAAATGGGCCTGCTAAGGCCAACAGGTCCCAACCCTCACTTCGGCCTGGAGGAATACATATGATCCAAGAGTCGGAAGTGAATCCTAAGGCCATTATAGTCTAACCTCATTGTGGCCATGCGGTAGTACGATCCTAGAGTCAAAGACTACAAGGGCATATGTCCATCCTCATTCTGCATCAGGAAGACATAGCATCCGAGATCAGTAGGGGACGCCTAGGGCCCTATAGTCCAGCCCTCCTTCCTGCCATGCAGAAATCAATAAGCCCATAGATCAGAAGTGACTGCTAAGGACATAGAGGCCATCCCTCATTCATGCCATGCGGAATACATAGGATGCTAGAGTCAGAGGGACTGGTAAAGCATAGAGTCCCAACCCTTCCGACTCTAGGATCCTATGTATTCCTGCATGGTTGAAGGAGGGTTGGACCCTATGGCCATTAGTAGTCCCTTCTTACTCTAGGGTCCTATGTCTTGCTGCAGGACAGAAGGAGGGTTGGACTATATGGCCCTTAGTAGTCCCTTCCTAGTCTAGTGTACTATATATTCTTGCATGGCAGAAGGAGGGTTGGACTCTATGGCCTTTACCAGTCCCTTCTGACTCTAGAATCCTATTTATTCCTGCATGGAAGCAAGGGATGGCTTCTATGTCCATTAGCAGTCCCTTCTGATTCTAGGGGCTTATGTATTCCTGCATGGCAGAAGGAGGGTTGCACTCTATGGCCCTTAGCAGTCCCTTCTGACTCTAGGATGCTACGTATTCCTGCATGGCAGAATGAGGGATGGCCTCTATGTCCATTAGTAGTCCCTTCTGATTCTAGGGGCCTATGTATTCCTGCATGGCAGAAGGAGGGTTGCACTCTATGGCCCTTAGTAGTCCCTTCTGACTCTAGGATCGTATGTATTCCTGCAGGGCAGAAGAAGGGTTGGAATATATGGCCCTTAGTAGTCCCTTCCGAGTCTAGTGTTCTATGTATTCCTGCATGGCAGAGGGAGGGCTGGACTATATTGCCCTTAGTATTCCCTTCCGAGTCTAGGATCTCATGGATTCCTGCACGGGAGAAGAAGGATTGGACTATATGGCCCTTAGTAGTCCCTTCCTAGTCTATTGTTCTATGTATTCCTGCATGGCAGAAGGAGGGTTGGACTCTATGGCCCTTAGTAGACCATTCTGACTCTAGATTCCTATGTATTCCTGCATGGCAGAAGGAGGGTTGGAATATATGGCCCTTAGTAGTCCCTTCCTAGTCTAGTGTACTATGTATTCCTGCATGGCAGAAGGAGGGTTGGACTCTATGGCCTTTAGTAGTCCCTTAAGGTGGGTTGGACTATATAGCCTTTTGTAGTTCCTTCTGACTCTAGGATCCTATGTATTCCTGCATGGCAGAAGTAGCATGGAACTCTATGGCCTTTACTAGTCCCTTATGACTCTAGGATCCTATGTATTCCTGCATGGCCGAAGGAGGGTTGGACTCTATGGCCCTTTGTAGTCCCTTCCAACTCTAGGATCAAATGTATTCCTGCATGGCAGAAGGAGGGTTGGACTCTATGGCCGTTAGTAGTCCTTTCTGACTTAGGGTCCAATGTATTCCTGCATCGCAGAAGGAGGCATGGACTCTGTGGCTCTTAGTAGTCCCTTCCGACTCTAGGATCCTATGTATTCCTGCATGGCTGAAGGAGGGTTGGACCCTATGGCCATTAGTAGTCCCTTCTTACTCTAGGGTCCTATGTATTGCTGCAGGACAGAAGGAGGGCTGGACTATGTGGCCCTTAGTAGTCCCTTCCGACTCTAGGATCCTATGTATTCTTGCATGGCAGAAGGAGGGTTGGACTCTATGTCCATTAGCAGTCCCTTCTGATTCTAGGGGCCTATGTATTTCTGCATGGCAGAAGGAGGGCTGGACTATATGGCCCTTAGCAGTCCCTACTGACTCTAGGATGCTATGTATTCCTGCATGGCAGAATGAGGGATGGCCTCTATGTCCATTAGCAGTCCCTTCTGATTCTAGGGGCCTATGTATTTCTGCATGGCAGAAGGAGGGCTGGACTATATGGCCCTTAGCAGTCCCTACTGACTCTAGGATGCTATGTATTCCTGCATGGCAGAAGGAGGGATGGACTATATGGCCCTTAGTAGTCCTTTCCGACTCTAGGATCGTATATATTCCAGCATGGCACAATGAGGGTTGGACTATATGGCCCTTAGGATTCACTTCCGACTCTTGGATCCTATGTA
>NW_024803084.1:9435-15053 GCF_019175285.1 Sceloporus undulatus | reverse complement strand
ACCTGCACAAAAACTCCAACCATCACCCAGGACAAAAAAGAAGCACAGTCCTATCTGACTTTGAATCATGGCTGACATTCTTCCTTTCAGATTCAGTCCCCACTTTGATCCTAGGTGACTTTAATATCCATGTTGACGATTCCAATAACCCTACAACATCTCGCTTTAACTCTCTGCTAGCTTCTTTTGGCCTCCAACCACACTCCAACTCTTCAACTCATTCTCTTGGTCACTGTCTTGACCTAGTTCTTGCTGCAAACTGCGCCATTTCTGACTACCTGGCACTTGACTTTCCACTATCTGACCATCATTTAATCTCCTTTGCTCTCACTTATACTCCTCCTCCTCGCCATACTATTCAACGTCTTTTTCGTGATCTTCAATCTGTTGACTCTAACCAACTTGGTCTGACCCTGGATTCATCTCTCTCTTCCCTAAATCTCGGGGATTCTGCTGATTCAGCTATGTCTTTATTTAACTCAACTCTTTCCTCAACTCTCGACCATTTTGCCCGTCTCTGTACGCACTTCTTCCTCTAAGACTAGGCCTCAGCCCTGGCTTACCCCCAACATTAAGTTTCTCCGGTCCTGCTCTAGAGCGGCCGAACGTCTTTGGAGAAAGTCCAAAGAGTGGGCTGATTTTATCCATTTCAAATTTGTTCTTTCTTCCTTCTCACGCGCCCTCTCTATGGCTAAACAGAATTATTACAAATCATTGATCTCTGCCAATGAGAGGTGCCCGCAGCGTTTGTTCTCCACCTTCAACACTTTGCTTAAACCTCCCTCTCCTCCAGTCTCTTCATCTTTCTCTCCTAATGACTTTGCTAACTATTTCATCTCTAAGATTACCACTATTCGCTCTGAGATAGTCCCTCCTGATTCTTCTTCTGCTCTTAATCTTCTATCACCTTCGCCTAACAAATTTTCTGTCTTTCCTCCTGCCTCTTTGGATGAACTCTCTACACTTCTGAACTCTTCCAAACCTGCTACCTGTCCTCTTGATCCTATTCCTACTCGTCTTCTAATCTCTATAGCTCCCTCCTTTCTGCCCTCGCTCCTCCATATCTTCAATCTCTCTCTCTCTACAGGCTCCTTCCCCTCGGACTTCAAACATGCTCTCATTTCCCCAATTCTGAAAAAACCTTCTCTTGACCCCTCCTCTTTGTCTAGCTATCGTCCGATTTCTCTTCTCCCCTTTCTTTCTAAGGTTTTGGAACGGGTTGTCTATTCGCGCTGTCTTGAGTTTCTTGAAGCCAATTCCATCCTTGATCCCTTTCAGTCTGGTTTCCGCCCAAGGCATTCTACAGAGACAGCTCTCACTAAGATCTCGAATGACCTTTTACAGGCCAAGGCTAATGGCCTTTACTCTGTTCTCATTCTTCTCGATCTGTCTGCAGCCTTTGACACTGTTGATCACTGTCTCCTAATTGACATACTCTCTGGCCTTGGGTTCTCAGACTCTGTTCTCGACTGGTTTAGATCTTACTTGTCTGGCAGATCTTTTGCAGTAGTTGCAGGGGGCCAGACTTCTTCTCCTGTTCCCTTATCTGTTGGAGTTCCCCAGGGCTCTGTTCTGGGTCCCCTTCTGTTTTCTCTCTACACACTGTCCTTAGGAAAACTCATCAGCTCTTTTGGTTTTTCCTACCATCTGTATGCCGATGACACCCAGCTGTATCTTTCTGCCCCTGACTTTTCGACAAGGCTTGAACAGCAAGTCTCATCTTGCCTTACAGCTGTCTCGCAGTGGATGCGCCATCGGCGTTTGAAGCTCAACATGTCCAAGACGGAGCTCCTTGTCTTTCCTCCTAAGCCCAACCTTCAACACTCCTTTTCTGTCTCTGTGGACAACATTTCCATTCAACCAGTCCAGCAAGCCCGCAGTCTTGGCTTTATCTTTGACTCTTCTCTGTCGTGTATCCCTCAGATCCAGACCACAGCCAAGGCTTGTAGATTCTTTTTGTACAATATTGCCAAAATCCGACCATATCTCTCCGCCTCTACTGCCAAGATCCTGGTCCATGCCCTAGTGATCTCACGACTTGATTACTGTAATGTCCTCCTGGCTGGGCTTCCTCTTTCTCACCTCCGCCCTTTAATCTCTGTCCAGCATTCAGCTGCACGCATTATCACTTCCACCCACCGCTCTGACCACATTTCTCCTGTGTTGGCATCCCTTCACTGGCTCCCTCTCCCTTTCCGCATTCAGTATAAGCTCCTGCTGTCGACATTCAAAGCCCTCCATGGACTGGCCCCTCCTTACTTATCAGACCTTCTTTCTCTTCACCTTCCCACCAGGGCCCTCCGTTCTGGTAGTCAAGGGTTCCTGTCTCAGCCCAGGATTTCCTCTGCCCCATCCCGGATTCGCCCCTTTTCACTTGCTGCCCCTCACTCCTGGAACCTTCTTCCTCCACAAGCAAGAGCCATCACTTCTTTAACCAGCTTCAAAACGGAGCTGAAAACCATCCTATTCAGAGAAGCTTTCCCAGGCATCGCATAATTGTCGCTTACTATCTGATGTTCTGTTGTTGGCTGTTTATCGATCCATTTCCTGTATTCCTATGTACTGTATATGTATTATCCTACTTGTGATTATGTATTTTCTCTGGATAATGATTAACCATCCATCATGAAGCCTTGCCCTCCCTCCAGTCCATCTGCCTTGGTCCAGACCTCGGAGGTTGAGAGGAACTGCTGGACCTCTTACCCTTTCCCTCCACCACTCCCTTCTCCTTCTGTGTCATGTCTTTTTAGATTGTAAGCCTGAGGGCAGGGAACCGTCTAACTAAAAAGATTGCATGTACAGCGCTGTGTAAATTTACAGCGCTTCATAAATAAAGGTTAATAATAATAATAATAATAACAGAACACTGGTAGACTGGGTGAAACGCATCTGCGAACTCAATTTCTTGGAAGATGAATTGAAGCACCTAGACCAGGTTCTACAGGCTAATGGTTATTCCAGGTCAGACAACAGAAAGACTGTCAGGCCCAGAAAAACCCAGAGGAGGGAAGACAAAGAACCACCCAAAGGGAAGGTATTTTTAGCATACATCAAAGGAGTCACAGACAGAATAGGAAAACTGGTGAGGAAACACAACCTTCAAATGGTTTACAAACTGACGAAGAAGATCCAGCAAATGCTTCGCTCAGCCAAGGACCAGAGAGACCTCTCACAGCTGCAGGAGTTTACTGCATACCATGCAGCTGCGGACAAGTCTACACAGGGATCACCAAATGCAGTGTGCCAACAAGAATCAAGGAACACGAGAGACACTGCAGACTGGGTCATCCAGAAAAATCAGTAGTAGCAGAACATGTTACAAACCATCCTGGGCATAAAATACTATATGAAAACACTGCAATTCTGGACCATGCCAACAACTACCATGTCAGGATGCACAGGGAAGCCTTTGAAATCCACAAATATCTGGACAATTTCAACAGGAAAGAGGAAACCCATAAAGTAAACAATGTTTGGCTACCAGTCCTGAAAAATAGCAAGATGAAGACTCAACAAATGCAGATGAGAAATCTCCCAGAGTCAGGGGCTTCCCAGCAGACAATGAACACTAATCAAGCAGACACTAATCCTCTTTTGCAGACCCTACCATCCTGAGGCCTGCCATTAGCAACAGACCAATATACATGCAAATCACTCCTGCCTTCCCAGGGTCACACAGTACACACACACACACACACACACACACACACACAAAATTCTTTTCCAGGCAAGAATTCTCTGAAAATGCCAGCCATAGATGCTGGCAAAACGTCAGGAAGAAACTCTTCTAGCACATGCCACATAGCCCAAAAAAAACAAACAGAAAAAACTATGGATGCTGGCCATGAAAGCCTTCGACTTCACAAGTTGAAGACTCATACTCCTCTTTTCTTTTCCATTGTTATTAAACATTTGGCCTCTGCGGCCAAATCTGGATTGCAGATAAAATGAAGTTTGACACCGCTTTAACTGCCATGGCTCAGTGCTATGGAATCCTGGGATTTTTAGTTTGTTGTGGCAACAGAGTTTTCTGAGAGAGAAGATTGAATATCTCACAAAATGAAACATCCTAGAATTCCATAGCATTGAGTCATGGCAGTTAATGCAGCTGTTGGTATACATTACCTCTTTGGGGGCTGGCACTATGTATAATAATGTGGCATCTTGTATTTTAGAGCTAATTCACATTTAATCTCAGAAAGAAAATTGCTTAATTCTCACTTGTTGCTCTAAATTGTCAGACTTGCTGATATTTCAAGCCCTGTTGTAACTGCAAAAGTTTGTCCTCAGAGTCAATTAAAGAAAATGGTGATAGCTTCCTCAACTCTCAGATTAGAACAAAGCAAGCCAATGCTACATCCTGCAATGGTCAAGCAGACCCTGTTCTCAGATGGGTAATGTGGAAGGAGGGAGGAAGAAAGAGTATTGATTTCATGTCTGACATTTGCTTTATGAATGCTTGCTTAAGCTAAAAAGTTCTATAAATGCTTAGTGTTTTCAGAATAAAGTTGTCCGTCTTGACAACTCTGAGCTCTTGAACTGAGAGCCTTAGTGAGCAGGATTCGAATGCTTTGAACAAAGCCTCTGAGTGGATTTTATTTCCTCACTAGATTCAGGACTCATCCCAGCTCTATGTCTTACCTGGGGTAATACGGTGAGGCTGATATTTTAGTCCAGGGGTAGGCAACCTGCGGCCCGCAGGCCTGATGCGGCCCAGCGAGGCCTTGGACCGGCCCCAGCCCGGTCCTGACGCCAATTGCCGCCGGGGCCTTTGGCATCTCGCACGAAGGGCACGGTGGGGCAATTGTCTATAGAAGCCTCAGAAACATGCATTTATCTTAACATTTCTTTTAAAATCAGCAAATTTTTTCGCGTGTCCTCCATTTTTTATTTAAAAAGTGCCCTCCATTTGAAAATTTTGTCCTACATTTGTCCCGGTTTATTTATTTATTTAATTTTTTAAAAAATTATTTAATTATTTATTTTTTTGGCTTCGGCCCCCCAGTTGTCTGAGGGACAGCAACCTGGCCCCGGCTCAAAAGGGTTGCCTACCCCTGTTTTAGTCTCTCCCAGTACAGCCTTGGTTAGTTTTTGAGGACACATCAGCCAAGTAACCTGTCATCTTCATTTCTTCATACTTAATCTCATATTCTGCCTTGCTAATGCCTATTTGCAATTACCTCTAAGAAGAATTCATTTTAGTCATCATCACAGAGTAATGTATACTCACTGTGATGGCAGACAAATGGGATTCCCCATTCAATCACATTACAAAGAGCAGTCAGGGGTATTGGTATAGGAAAGGAAAATACGCAGACTCCAGCTTCAGCCCTGTGGTTTCTTTCATTCATGGTTGTTTTTCCCATGGTTCTCTGGCATAATTTCTAATGCTTGTTGATTACTTCTAGCAAATAAAAATCAAATAACAAATAACCAAGCTCAAGAAAATATCTCAAAATACACTGTTTCTCTGTGTTACACTTTTATTTCTCTCTCATAAACATGGTACATGTTTCATTTCAACCAAATCTTATTGTTGCAGTCAGAAATCTGATAAACAAAACCAGGTGGTCTTCAAAGGACAGGAAAAATAATTGCAGGAGTTCAAGACCCTCTCT
>NW_024803084.1:3670-9262 GCF_019175285.1 Sceloporus undulatus | reverse complement strand
CTCTTATGTATCAGTGTCCTTGTAAAATGCGCTGAACATTACATCACATTTATTGTGTAAACATCACAGCACTGCATAAGGGCAATCTTCCAGTGAATTTGGCAGCATATATACCTTTCATTTTGTTTAACAGGTCCTGTTGTCTGGTTACGTCCATTTTTTCCCAGTGTTTCTTCAAATGGATGTATATACAAAACATGAGGTTGTTAAATGGTCTTCGGCCTCATCTAGTGCCAAATAACAGTTATCAGTGGTCCAAAAGAGAGATGCTAAGGTAGAAAATAGAAATCATTCCTTCTAGAAACCCTCCATCTTTTGCTAAAGGACAGAAGGAAACATGGCCCACGTTCACCTTATATACATTTGCCTTTAATGTACTATAAAGTCTGTGACACAACATCCGCCAGCACGAGCGTGCATGTTTCAGAGTGTTTTAGTTTAGTTTTAAGTTTGCCAGCTATGCAAACAAGAAATCCTTGGCCAAACAGCTAAGCGAACCGTGTGAACCAATTGTCTTTGGTATATTTGCAGCTGGGCATAATGAGCATGCTTATGCTAGTGGGAGAGCCATGGCTGACACTTACAAATGCAACACCTTCCTTAGACACAACTTTGCCGTACCAAAGCACGTACTATAGAGCAGATAGAGTATAACTTTAAATTGGCCTAGTACCTATACACTCCCCTCTTTTCCTCATTCACATCCCGCCGTTTTCTGTGCTTTGAAATTAAACTTAACCTGGAGTTCCCTTAATAGAGTATTTTATGTCCTACCCATGCAAGAGGCACACATTTCAGAACACGGTCCTCCACAAACATTATTTAACAAACAACACAACAAATCTCTTCAAGAAATGACTTCTATTCTGAAATATTTTTAACTGCTACTGTTACTGATTGAGTTTTACTCCATTAATAGTGAACATGTGTTTCTACCTGGCAGAAAAGTGTATACAATGTTTAAAATACAATACAAGGTTATAAAAATACAATCAAGTATAAACAATTCATAGAATCATAAGGCGGGGAAGAGACTCAAGGGCCACCAGTCCAACCCCTGCCATGGCAGGAACACAGAATGAAAGCACCCTGACGATGCCATCCAGCTCCAAAGAATTAGGCTCCACCACTCTCAGAGAGTGTGGCATTCCACTGTTGACAGTTCTTACTGCTTGGAGGGGAAAGGGGGTGTCCTCCTAGAGTGGGTTGGGGGTTTTTTGTGGGGGGTCGGGTAGGATTTCGAGGTTGGTCCGTGGTTATCTGTACGGATCGCAAATTGTGTGGGTGGCGCATGTCAGGGGTATAGGGTGCCAATCTTGTGAGGCAGGGGGCGCAGGGAGGGGGGGGGGGAGGGTAAGTGCTTTCAAGCCAATAGTGCGGTCGCTGCGAGTCGTGCCAGCGTGGATCTGCAGTCAAGCTCTTCCAGTGGGGGATGGGTGGGGGGGGGGTGGTCGTGGGGGGTTGGGCACACTGGAAACAAGTGCAATCCATCCTCGCAGGATCCGAGTAAGTCCCCGGTGGCGGCGCGGTGAATAATATAAAAAAATTTCGGGAAGAATTTTGGGCTTGAGCCAATGGGCGGGTTTTGGGGTGGGAGCGCTGGGCATCACTAGAGAAACAGACACGGACAGGGTCCAAAAAGGCCAAAAGCCACTTCATCTCATCAATGTGTTTGCAACCCATGTCTCTGGAGCAGGCAGAAAACAGAGCTTGCGGCTCCAGGGACCGGGCAAGGGGTGGGGGGAGCAACGATGAACAGCCGCTGTGCAAATAGGTAAAAAAACGGTGGACGGAGTGGGGTCGACTATCACCTCGAAGATGTTCCCCTCTTTTTGGGTCGGGCGAGGTAAAACTAAACCCAGAGGCGAGCCCTAAGGCTCTCTTCTCTCTCGTATCGTGGGGGTGGATGCGGGGCAGCGGGCGCTCGGGCTTCGTCTCGCGGTCTCTCCAACTGGGGGAGCGGATCGCGTCGCGCGGTCATAATGGCGATAAGTTGGTCGCAAAACCTTATCAACATTCGAATCATTCACAGTTGGTCAGCCACTCGCATTGAACTTATGCCGATTTGTTCAGCCATATCCTTTTGGGGGGTGAAATTAAATGGCTGCAGCGGAACTGTAATGTCCAGAGCAAGGGGGCGGAAACAAAACAGAATAGAGTGGTATCTAATTACTTACGGGTTTTATTCCTACTACTTACTTAAACGATTACTATTACAAATTACTAGTCAGCTTCAATCTGACGGTGTATTCTGTTGATACAGCTAGAGGATTCAGTGGGTTTTTTAGCGTCGGCCGCCGAATGCCGCATTAACAACAACGTTGACACGTCAAGTTTTGTGGTCTATACTTTGGACTCGAGCTAGATCCTCTGGACTAATCGCCTAGACCCTTTTCAACATGTACTGTTATTAACCCAGGTATGTCATGAGTAACTGTATTGTCATGTTCAAAACTAAAACCCAAACCACATATTCCTTAGCCTCAAGATTTTTTTTGTCCCAGGGCCAAAAAAAAAGAGATTTTTTTGAATAGTTTATGCCTCCTTTCAGGTCAACGTATATACTTCATCAACAGATCTGCCATCTATCTTATTAATAATGTTCCCATCTGTTGTTCTAGAGTGTAAAACCTAAACCTATGTGAACGTAGTTTACCACTTTTTTGTTAATGCATCTCTATCGCCATATTACAGGCAGCAAATAGAGTAAGAATGGTGTGGTTCAGTTAATTAGAAAATGCCGGGGGGTGGGGGGGGGGGTAAAATAATAAATCAACATCAAGCTAATCAAGATCATTGTGTTGGCGGAGGGGGTTTGCTTCTGTTTCTTATGTATCAGTGTCCTTGTAAAATGCAGCTGAACATTACATCACATTTATTGTGTAAACATCACAGCACTGCATAAGGGCAATCTTCCAGTGAATTTGGCAGCATATTATACCTTTCATTTTGTTTAACAGGTCCTGTTGTCTGGTTACGTCCATTTTTTCCCAGTGTTTCTTCAAAATGGATTATAGTACAATAAACATGAGGTTGTTAAATGGTCTTCTTTGGCCTCATCTAGTGCCAAATAACAAGTTATTCAGTGGTCCAAAAGAGAGATGCTAAGGTAGAAAATAGAAATTCATTCCTTCTAGAAACCCTCCATCTTTTGCTAAAGGACAGGAAGGAAACATGGCCCACTGTTCACCTTATATACATTTGCCTTTAATGTACTATAAATGTCTGTGCCAACTACATCCGCCAGCACAGCTTGGCATGTTTTCAGAGTGTTTAGTTTAGTTTTAAGTTTGCCAGCTATGCAAACAAGAAATCCTTGGCAAAACAGCATTAAAAGGAACAGTGTGAAACTCAATTGTCTTTGGTATATTTGCAGCTGGGCATAATGAGCATGCTTATCTAGTGAGGAGAGGACATTGGCTGACATTAAAATGAGACAAAACTTCATTAGACACAACTTTGCAGTACCAAAGCACGTTACTATTAGAGCAGATGAGTATACTTTAAATTGGCCTAGTAAACTATACAATCTCCTCTTTTCCTAAATTCACATCCCTCAGTTTTCTGTGCTTTGAAATTAAACTTAATCCTGGATTCCCTTAATATAGTATTTTATGTCCTACCCATTCAAGAGGCACACATTTCAGAACACTGTCTCCACAAACATTATTTAACAAACAAACAAACAAATCTCTTCAAGAAATGACTTTCTATTCTGAAATATTTTTTAAACTGCTACTGTTACTGATTGAGTTTTATCTCATTAATAGTGAACATTGTTTTCTACCTTGCAGAAAAGTGTTATACAAATGTTTATAAATACAATACAATGTTATAAAAATACAATCAAGTAATAAAACAATTCATAGAATCATAAGGTGGGAAGAGACCTCAAGGGCCATCCAGTCCAACCCCCTGCCATGCAGGAACACAGAATGAAAGCACCCTTGACAGATGGCCATCCAGTCTCCAAAGAATTAGGCTCCACCACTCTCAGAGAGTGTGCATTCCACTGTTGAACAGTTCTTACTGCTTGGAAGTTCCTCCTAATTTTTAGGTCGAATTTCTTTTCCTGTAGCTTACATCCATTGTTCCATGTCCTAGGGCCAGAGCAGACAGGCATGGAAGAGCAGCACAAATCTGTTCCAGCCAAAAGCAGGGCAGAAACCCACTGACTGCATGGCCTGCTTCCAGGGTGGGCGGTGCACACAGGAACCAATCCATCCTCCAGGAGCCAGATTATCCCTGCTCCTGTTTATTTCTGTGTGGCTTCTGGCTGTTTTGGAGCCATGCATCATCTAAACATGACACATCCAAAGAGGCCAAAAGCCACTTCATTCTCATCGTGTGTTTCACCCCGATGTCTCTGGAGCAGCAGAAAACAAGCTTGCTCCAACCTCAACATGACAGCCCTTCAAATATTTAAACAGGACTATCATATCACCTCTTAATTTTCTCTTTTCCAGGTTAAACATACCCAACTCCCTAAGTCTCCCCTCATAAGGCATAGTTTCCAGACCTTTCACCATTTTGGTCATCCACCTTTGAACGTATTCCAGATTTTCAGCATCCTTTTTGAATTGGGCTGCGCAGAACTGTATTCCAGGCAAGGGCTGAACAAAACAGAATAGAGTGGTACTATTACTTCCTTCAATCTAGACATTGTACTTCTGTTGATACAGCTAAGGATTTCATTGGGTTTTTTAGCTGCCGCATTACACTGTTGACTCAAGTTGTGGTCTACTTTGGACTCCTAGATCCCTTTCACATGTACTGTTATGAACCCAGTATTCATAGTAACTTTATTGTTCATGTTCAGAAACTAACCACCTATCCTTAGCCTCAAGATTTCCGCCAAAAGATTTTTTTGAATCATTTTATGCCTACCTTCAGGTACTTCAGTCTGCCATCTATCATTATTAATAATGCCCAGTCTTTTGTTCTAGTGTAAAACCTATGTGAACGTATTTTACACTTTTTGTTATTATCTATATCCATATTAAAGGCAGCAATAGAGTTTTGCATTAATTAGGTCCTTAAATCAATCAGTTATTGATTTGATTATTTTCTTCTCATTATTTCATCCAGCTCACTAGATTTGTCAAGTAATACTAAAGATAAAAAAAATATGATTTAGTGAATAAGGTCATTATAAGACAGTAGAATTTAGTAAGTGGATGTTTTCCTCCCGTACAATCCTCCCCGCGCTCTCCGGTCTTCTGGGAGGAACTTACTACAGCCTCTAAAATCTAGGCTTGCGGCGACCTCCCAGAGGGCGTTCTCTGCTGTCGCCCCCAAACTCTGGAATGACCTGCCGGATGAGATCCGTCAGATAACATCATTAGACAGCTTTAAAAAAGCGGTCAAGACGGATCTCTTCCGGCAGGCCTTTCCAGATTAACCATCCCGGCCCAGGTTCCTGATTCCCTCATTCCTCCCGTAGCCCCATCTTAGTGATGGTCGAGGATCAACAGAGGGATATCAGGGTTTTTAGTTTTTAATTGTTGTTTTTATGCATTGACATTGTGTTTTTAATATGTTATACTGTTTAATAATGTCTTAAGGGGGGGAGGGATAAAGTGTTTTTAATTG
>NW_024803084.1:0-3570 GCF_019175285.1 Sceloporus undulatus | reverse complement strand
TATTATTATTATTATTATTATTATTATTATTATCTTTATTAACGCAAGCAGCAACAGAAGGTAGGGTTGGCCAAAAGCATGAGTTCTGGATCATCTTACAACCCACCATTGTAGGATAAATGGCATGTCATATAAAGCAAGGCATCAGGATGAGCTAGGGGCTAAATTAACGCCCTCTCATATCCATGCAACCTGCCGATTGCATTTAACTAAAGCCTAGTCACTGGGAAGTGGTGTCACGTTATGGCCCCCGCAATGACCACAACGTATGCCCTCATCGCTCCCGTGTCCCATAGGGACTCCCAATACAGTGCTAAGCAATCTTATAGACCATGACTACCAGATCCAGAACCTCTGCTGCCGCCCCAAACTTGTGACAGCAAACCACACACCCTAGGGAGGGCGGGTGGGAGAGCCGCACAGAATGGCGCCAGAGAGGACGCCACATGGCCTATTTATAGGTCACTTGCAATGGTGGGGGCCGAGAGGGGAGTTGCCCCACCCCCAGGAGCAGCCAGCCAATCAGCTGCCCTGGAGGACCAGGGCGACTCACGAGAGGGACCACCCGCCTCCTAGAGCGTCGCTCAGGAGGCGGAAGTCCCTCTTTTCCCCCATCAGCCGCCAATGGGAGGCTAGCGCACCCCAGCAATGCATGCTGGGGCGCACCAAACCTCCGTGGTGCCCCTGCAGCAACGCGGCCTGCCCAGGGAGTCGGGCAGCCGCCACTTCTAAAAGAATTATATCAACAATATTATGAGCAGCCATAAAGTTTGGAACATAATGGAAGTGCATAATAAACTTTTATCATTCACTACTTACTTTGTTAGTCTATTGTGCATCTTGGAGTACTTACACCTCCAGATATTTTGGCTTCTTGAAAATAATTTTAAAATTAATATATATTCCATCTAATCTTGGAAGTTAAGCAGATCATCTCTGGTTAGTATTTGGATGAGTGACTGCTAAGGAATACTAGATGCCAAAGGCTAAATTTCAGAGGAAGGTAACAGCAAACCACCTCTTAGTGCTTCTTACCGAAGAAAACCCTATGAAATTCATTGGGGGGGGGGGGTGGGGGGGGGGGTTCACCATACATCAAATGATGACTTGAAGACAGGACACATCCGTTCATGTGCACACACATATATATGCATGTGCATGCATGCACACACATAGAATGTTCACTCTTAGAAATTTTCACTGGTCAGTACAATTTCATATTCTCAAAAATAATATAAAATTACAGGGTGCTCCATTAAGAAAAGAAGCCCTCAAAGGTAACAGCGGGATGTTACCTTTATTGGCAACAGTAAAAATCATGAAGTATGGGGTGAGTTTTGAAGTTCATTGAAACTCTTAAGGCTCCATGTTATAGGAGATAGTGTGAGAAACATATTCTTATACACAAACAAAAGGCCCCCAAAGTTTGCATGTTGTAGGGTCAACAGAAGGCGGTCTCTTGCACACTTCTAAGATGAGATCAGATTGGATGTAACAAAATAATTTAAAAACCAAAAACATGTTTGAATATCAATGACCTACATATGCTAATGATGGACACAGAAAAGGGATAACAGTTAACATGAAAAAACATAGTCTAGGATCCTGCAGTGTCAAACCACTTGCACAGTGGTTTATAGTATGAGCACTTTGACATTCTCAACACTTTTACAATGAGGTATCCAAGTCCTTATTGGGCAAGTGAAAGTCACATCTTTTGCATGATGATCACAGGTTGTGCAACAGTTGGAGCAGGCGATCCCATGTGATTGTGTCAGTGAGACTTTCTGCTCGACCAGCACTATGTGGGATTTCAGCCTAAGGGTACTGTACACACTATGTAGGTTATACTGCCTCAGCCCACTTACACCTTCTTGTCAAATTCATGCAGTAAAGGAGACCTTCTGTATTTTATATTTGCTTATCTCTATGAAGTGATATTGCACACTGTTTCTTTCTCCTACATGGAGACTACCTACCCATTCACTCCATGCTATCAGGCCAAAGTGCCTGGAAAATTGTTGAACAGCATGCAAGAGTTAATCTAATGTTTAACACTTAACCTTTGGATAACAGGTTTCTAGTAACAAAAACACTTAGAGGAAATTTTTTTAATGTGGATGAAGCAAATACACACTGCACTTGAATCATCACTACAGCATAATATTCACATAATAGAATGTGATGGAAAAGATGTCCTTCCTAAAAGCTTGGTTTAAATCCACTTCTTAGCCCCAACTAGAGAACACCCACTAAATCAGTGGAATTTACATATTTGATTTATCAGGTTTCCATTGATGCAATGGGCTGATTCTTTTTAGTATTCAGTATTCTTTCTGTTTCCTTCCCTTCACAAACTAAGTCAGAGTCATGCAATAGCCAAGCAATGCTTGAAGGAAGATAGAATGCCCAGTATGTTTCAAAGATATGAATTGAACCACCTCTCAAAGTGACTGAGTGCTGCAGATCTGCTGTGTATAGAAGGAGCCAAGAGGCAATAAAGGATGCGACTTGTGTTTTTTAAATCTACATTTTAACAATCTGTACACTGTGGAAAATGCTATTTGTCAATACAGTGATCCCTTGGTATCTACTGGGGATTGTTCCAGGACACCCTGTGGATATCAAAATCCGTGGATGTTTGCATCCCATTATATACAATGGTGTAGTAAAATTGTGTCCCTTATCAAGGGATTGCCATTTGGAATTTTTAAAAATGTATTTTCAAGCCTTCAGTGGTTGAATCTGTGGATGTACAATCCATGGATGCCAAGGGCTGATGGTAGTGACTTAGTAGTGTAGTACAGTGCTACCTCGGGTTACGAAATTAATTCGTTCTGCCGCTCCGTTCGTAACCCGATAATTTCACAACCCGAAAAGGCTTTCCGTTAGCGCTGGAAAGCCGCTAGCCGCACTTTGCGTTTGAATTTCGCGCCGAAATAAATTTCGTAACCCGAAAAAAACATCGTAACCCGGAACAGTTTTTTCCAATCTAACTTTTTCGTACCCCGGAAATTTCGTAACACGATCATTTCGTATCCCGGGGCACCACTGTATTATTGATGGAATAGAGGTAGTCCTAAATAACAAACCTGCACACTTTCAAAACTATGGGTACAATGGTTCATGTAAAAAGGATTTCCTTCTCTTTTCCTTTCCCTGTTGCTTTTTGTGGCAAGTTGTATGAATATAGCACACATTACAGAGTTCTACCCATGCTAGAAAACTACTTTTTCAGAAAGAAAAGTGCAGGAGCTAAGGAACTGTGATGCTATTAAGGGGTTTTGATATGGTGAGCCATGATGGCCTTAGGAAGAATAAAACAACTGCCAAAATCATAGTCCTTTCTGCTTTGGTACAGCGGTTGAAGAGCCCCTCGTAATTAAAATGCACTTGTCAGTTATTCAAGCCATCTCCCTGCCTTTCCTCTGACTTCCCTTACACTTGATGTTTTCCATATAAATGATGCTATTTTTCAAGATAGGGTATATGTTTTTCTGAACTGAGTAGCCTGAACAAAGCTTTAAGTGGGGTCCAGTTTCAGTTCTGTTAGCTCTGAGGAAAAAAAAA
>NW_024803083.1:546-15141 GCF_019175285.1 Sceloporus undulatus | reverse complement strand
AGGCTGAAGAAAGAGGTTCCTCCCGCCATAACTGTTATCTTTCTTCCTGGGAGGGAGGGAATTAGTCTGGCCCAGCTCCATCAGGGCTAGGCTGAAGAAAGAGGTTCCTCCCTCCATAACTGTTATCTTTCGGCCTGGGAGGGGGGGAATTAGTCTGGCCCAGCTCCATCAGGGCTAGGCTGAAGAAAGAGGCTCCTCCCTCCATAACTGTCATCTTCCGGCCTGTGAGGGAGAGAATTAGTCTGGCCCAGCTCCATCAGGACTAGGCTGAAAAAGGAGCCTTCTCCCTCCATAACTGTCATCTTCCGGCCTGGGAGGGAGGGAATTAGTCTGGCCCAGCTCCATCAGGGCTAGGCTGAAGAAAGAGGTTCCTCCCTCCATAACTGTTATCTTTCGGCCTGGGAGGGAGGGAATTAGTCTGGCCCAGCTCCATCAGGGCTAGGCTGAAGAAAGAGGCTCCTCCCTCCATAACTGTCATCTTTTCCAGCGGTGAAGGTGGAGCCATCCTTTATAAGGGTTGGTTCCCTCTGTTCGCTCCAATCAGGTAGGACTGGAACCCATTCCCCTTGTTGCCCAGTCTAGTTCCTGCCTTCGCTCCATCGGGTCGCTTTTCCCAGACTCCCTTCTTTTTCTTTCTCTTCACTTTAAAAACAAAAAAACCTTTTCCCTCTCCTTTCCCCATCTTCCTCTCTCTTATGGAGCAGGATAGACATGGAATGGAGGAGATGGACAGCCCTGGGACATCTGCCAAGGGCCCCTGCAGCACAGAGAGAGCTGGCACAGACTTCTGGCACGCGGCCTGGAGGCTGCGGGGCGCAGCCGAAGGAGGGATATCCCTCGTCTCCGCGCTCTAATGCGCCCGGCCACTACGACCTGCCCTGATATCAGGAGGAAGTGGCTCGCATGGAGGACTCCAGTAATGTGAGTAACGCCGCAATGCGCGGCTGCGTAACCACCCCGCCAGAGTTGAATAACTGGTATCTGCCCTGACCGCAGCCATTTCTTCTTCCCTGTCCTCCCCAAATAGGGAGACTTGCTTTTAAAAGAGCCCTCGACATGTGATATCGCTTCCAGGAGCTCCGACTCCGAGGGCGACAGGCTTACAACTCATTCGAGTACCTAACAGGGCCAGAGAGTCCCGCAGCCTCCACCCGGCCCTCACCGCCATCCAGGGACGCCATGCCCGTACTGAAAGGGGGTAAATTTGTAAACAAACCCGCGGTGGCGGGCAAATTCAAAGGCAATCAAAAAAGGGAGGAAACAGACTTCATCCATTGATGGCCGCTGCGCACTCTAAGCGTAAACACAAGAGTAGACGCCATCTAGAGTCAGTCCTGCTAGTCCTAAGAAAATGAGACACTCTCTAGATAAGGCCTGTCAGAGCCCAATCCACTCCTGCCGCTGAATCAGAGGAGGAGAGTGGTCTGATGATAATGAAGCTTTGAGCCTTCTTCATCTGCATCTTTCTAGACCAGTGATGGCAAACCTATGACACGCGTGCCTTTCTGTGGGCAGATGTGCCGTCGCCCCAGCACAGAGTTTTGCCGAGAGTTTGGTTACTAGAAAGCCGAGGGACATGGCACGTTGAATTTAATAAGTGGGTTTTTGGGTTGCGTTTGGGCACCGGCTTCTAAAAGGTCACCATCACTGTTCTAACTTTCTGTGCTGATGATGTTCCTTTCTGTAAGGAAGGCCATTAAAGTCCGTGAGTTGGGTACAAAGCCACCGACTCCTCACCAAGAGGAGACTGCCTTCCCAAGGGCAAAAAAAAGTCCTTTCCTGAGCCTTCCCCGGATAGGGATGAGGTGCCTTCCCATCTGAATTCATGAAGTGCCTAAGGAGCAAATGGTCAAAACCGGCAACGGTTAACCTAATCCCTCCATGATGCGCTTGGACTGAAGAGATCAGAGAGGGTTACAAAAGGATTTGCCAGGTGCATAATCCCCACCTAGTTGGATGTTTCAGTCACTCCTTGGGGATATTTGTCGAAAAAACAATTGTTATATTGTGCTCCCTTTTTCCAAAGAAGAGGCCAAACCTGCAACGTAAGGTGGCGGCAGCCATTTGGATTAAAGACAGCAAGTCCAAAGAAGAAAGGCCTGCTGCTTCTGCTCCAGTCGGCATCTGGTTAAGACAAAACAAAGTATTAACTGGAGTTCAATTCCTCAAAGAGGGAATGTGAGATCAAGTATATATATAGATCTGGCGTTGCTTAGCGAACGCGATTCACGAAGGACTCATCCCGCTATTTGTGCAAGCGCATTGGTGACGAAAAGGCCAACCAGGATAACAGGTCCGGTTGCACAAGGCACAGCGGAAAGTCTCCTTGGGTGATGTTTCCAGGTTTGCGGTTCTTTCCGGCGGCGTCGTTTCTCTTAGACTTTGTGGGTCTGATGATCTGTTATTATTACTGTGTTATTGTATTTATGTATTATTGTATAAGACAGTTACTATATTGGCGTTTAATGACAATTTGGTGCATTAAGCTGGAGGATCCGCTCTTCTCAAGGGAAGGAATGTCCTCCCCATTCCAAACCTGGGCCTCCAACACCAAATACTCAATTTTCATACAGATTTATGAGTCATAAGGCCTCCATAGCTTGTTATTGGAGACCAAATCCAATAGCTCTGGGTGTGTGTGTTTATATATATGTATATATATAGTTTACACTCACCTCAATTTGTTATGGGAATCTTTACAGATCCCACTTGTGGGTTGCCATAGTTTAGCTCAATATGCTCATTTTCAGTTTTTCTAGAGCTATAACAGCGCTTGTTAGAAACAAACAAACAAAACACTTAAGGTCAAAAAACAAAGTTCGTCAAAACATTACATATGGTTTAAGATTAGTGGCTATTCAGGGAGACACTAGCCAAAATGTGATTCGATACAATCTGAGAAACAAAAATGGTTTTAGTTCCAGTACAGAAGACAGATTTGATCAAAGAACGGACACATAGATGTCCATTACGAACAAAAATTGACATTTCCAGCTCTTACTGGACAAGGGTTTAATAAATTCTCTTGGCTGAGACAGGAAACAAAAAGACCGTACCATCTTTTATTAAAAAGAAAAGGGTGATTTCCTATAATACGTTGGCGCTCTAATGAGAATTAAAACAGGTCCCGACGTTCCTGTACAGTGGTACCCCCGGGATACGAATGCGCCGGTGACGAATTTTTTTCGGGATACAAAAATCCCATAGGGGATTTAATTGCTTCGGCTTACGAAGGTTTCTTAGGGTTACGAAAAAAACCGCGGCGCTATTTTCCGCCACCGGAGGGCAGCAGAGAGCTATTTGTTTCCATTAGCGACGATGGGAATTCGGCGTTTTTACGAAGTATTTCGGGTTACGAGCGTTAGAGACAGCGCGAACGAATTATTTCGTAACCCGGGTACACTGTATGTGCGGCGTGCTGGGGGGATCGCGGCTCAAAGGAGGATATCACATATATGATACTATGGGTTCTGGTGCTGCAGGCACGTGCACGTAAGTCTACTGTGAGCATTAAATGAACACATCTTAATACATATCAACGCACTGCACATATATGAATAATCATTTTTAAATAGACAAATAAAATTTATACTAAGAGACCGAAAACACTCAACGCCATTGGAGAGAACCAATAACAGACACACGAATACTGGGTGGTAATTAGACAAAACACAAAAAAGGCGAAAAAGAGGAGAAGCAAGTGAGGGAATATAGGAGATTAGACACAGGCACATATAAGACACCCTAAAAGAACACTAAAAGAGAGTTGAGTCAATAGCGTCCGATGTACGAGCAGAACAAACAAAAAAAAAAAAAAAGAAAAGATAGAAAAAAAAAACACAAGATAGCAGGTAAGAAGTAGGACAAAAGCGGTCGAGATACAGCGGTTGTCAATAACACACTAGCAGAATACGACACAGACGATGATAAAACAGTCAGAACCAGCACTATGCAAATAACAAAAGCCGTGCTAGAGGCGACCGATCTCCCTGCTAGCGAGGCGTCATGTCAAATGAGTACACAAAATAGCAATGCAAAGTGGCGTAATAGATCCAGGACTGGGGCTCAAGGTGTTTCAAGCCGCGAGTTACAGGGGACTCTGACCGGCAAAATCGAACTCCCGAATCTACAACGTTCCAGCCCCTACAGAGCCATCGCGCTGACAGGTGGATATCTCAGCCCAAGCGGATGGGGATGCCGTGGTGGACCCTCCCCACCAGTTGTTGTCACAGCGATACCATCTGAGGGAGCAAATGATGAACCGTCCGAAATAACGCCACAGCAGAAACTGCTCAAACTGTGGCCAGAAGCGGCCTTCGGTCCCGTTGCGCATACGGAAAAATGTAAAGGCCGCCCACACAGACAACAGGACAAAAAAGTCACATCTCACTACAGACAGCGGGACCAGGTCTTGTCTTAATGAAGGAAACAACCATCTTCATTGGGAGGAAGTCAACCTGTTGTCCAGAAGGGCAGAACACATAAAAGGGACACAACGCAAGGGCCGATGGCTGCACAGGTCAGACATAACCAAGCGGGAGTGGGACACCTCACCCAAAAGCGTTCAACCTCATATCTCAAAGGTTCGGACGCCGTTGGTATACCCTAGTTGCATCTCCAATAAACAACCAGTCCCCAGTTCTTCTCAAGGTTCAGGACCAGGGAGCAGAAACAGATCGATGCCCCCACTCCCCTTGGCAAGGTCTTCTGGTATGCTTTCCACTGACTGCAAATGAATCCATCCTCCAAAAGCGAAGAAGCTAAAGTCATTGAGGTGGTGGTCAGGTGGTCCGGTGGGTGGGTGTTCCTCAGTTGGGGCCAATAAGGGCGTGTTGTGGGTCCAGTGGAGTGTGGGAATGTGAAGGACTGGCCCCAGACCACTGCCGCTTCCGCTACGGCAAAGACCGCCGATCAACAAGGTCAAAGTAAGATCCGGGGTGGCTAAACCTTTCCAATCGTGAAAATTGAAAGGCAGCTCTTAAGAAAAGATGGCCTTTCTCCCCGGTGTTTGATACTATCATCAGTCCTCGTAGATATTCTACGCTAGGATTTACGATATTCCTATCGATCCTCTGCTGAGTGGTGTGCCCCAACATACTTCAACCGCGGCAGTGTCAGTTGACACTCTACTCCGATACCACCAATAGGGCATTGATTAGGGCTTAGGCCTACCTTGAAGATAGGTTTTCCACTATTGTTGTCGTCACTCCAACCCAAAATCAGCCATCCAAGTGGCTAACCATATTTATGTTAAAGGTTTTTGAGAGCAGCTGCCTCATTAAACCACCGACATACACAATATCCTAACTGGGATCGTCACATTGTTCTTCAAGCCCTTTGGAATCACTACAGTTTCTGACTTGGAAGAACTCTTTTCCCACAGCTATCACGTCGCCTGAAGGATCTCTGAACTAGAGCCCTTTTCAACCAGAGAAGAGTTATGCAATTCAAGAAAGACTCTGGTGTTGTTTGGCTCAGCTAGAAATCAGGTGGTTGGCAACCTATGGCAATGCGTGCCACATGGTGGCACGCAGAGCCTTTTCTGTGACACACTTGTGTCGCCCCGCACAGAGTTTGCCAGAGTTCTTACTAGAAAGCCATAGGGGACATGGCACTTTGCAATAAATAAGATGGTGGTTTTTTTGTTGCAGTTTGGGAGCTCTCCTGTCTGCAAAAGTGTTCCATCATCACTGGTCTAGATCCTTCCTTTATGCCTAGGTTAATACGACCTTTCATAGATCTCAGAGGTTTCTTAACCTCCTTTGTCCAGATCCGAAGAAAACAGCGGAGAGACATGACATACCCTAGATGTTCGCAGGGCCTAGCATTTATATCAAACGCACCAGGGACTTGGCAAAATTCAGATCATTTATTTGTGTCATTGCAACAACGTTACCTGGACAGAAAGGTTCTCTTCATCTACATTGTCAAGGATGGATCCGTTCTTGTGTTCCAAGTTTTATCAGTTGTCAAAAACACTTCGTCATGGAAAGGTCACTGCTCATCCCACTCGGAGTGCGCCATGTCCGCTGCCCTGGCCACAAACGCCCCCGTTGTCCCGAATATGTTGTATTGCAGCTTGGTCTTCTCCGCCAAGATTTTATCCGTCCACCTTATTGACACCTTCCAATCGGCGGAGGCTTCCTTTTCGGTCCTGCCCCCCGAGACTGGAGGATTTGTTTCCCAGTACTGGGGGGGGCAGTTATACACTTAAAGGTTAGTTGTGGAACAAACTCCCCCGGAGTATAGTGGAGTCTCCTTCCTTTGGGGGTCTCAAGCAGAGGCTGGATGGCATCTGTCAATGGATACTTGATTGTAGTTCCTGCATGGCATCATGGGGTTGGACTGGATGGCCCTTAGTGATCCGCTTCCAACTCTACGATTCTATGTTATAGGATCTAGTTTGTTTTTACGTAATAATTAGATCCTTTGGTTTGATTGATAGCCATTGATAAGGTTCATTAGACATGCCTCTGCTTGGCTATTCCACTGACTGGGCAACAATGGGCATGGGTTCCGCAAGGTTCAACGCCAGAAAGGCCTAGGTCCTACCTGATTGGAATGAACAGAGGGAAACAACCTTAGGAAAGGGATGTCTCCGCTTCAACGCTGAAAACAAGCACTCACAAGTAAGCCAATGTTCTTTTTTGCTTGGGATGGAGGGAAGTAGTCTTGCCCAGCTCCATCAGAGCTAGGCTGAAGAAAGAGGCTCTCCCTCCATAACTGTCCCTCTTCGGCCTAAGGAGGGAGAGAATGAGTCTGGCTCAGCTCCATCAGGGCTAGGCTAAAAAGAGCTTCTCCCCTCCATAACTGTTATCTTTCCGGCTGGGAGGGGAGGGAATTAGTCTGGCCATTTCCATCAGGGCCGTGGCTGCAGAAAGAGCTCCTCCCTCCAGACTGTCCTCTTTCGGCCCAAGAGGAGATAATTAGTCTGGCCCTCAGCGCCATCAGGGCTAGGATGAAGAAAAGGGCTCCCTCCCTCCAGAACTGTCGCTTTTTGCCTGGGAGGAGGGAATTAGTCGGGCCCAGCTCCATCAGGGCTAGCCTGAAGAAAAGAGCCCTCCCTCCAGTCCAGCGCATTGGTCCAGCGCAAGGGAGAGAAGAAGGCTGGAACTGATCCCCTCCGCCCCGCACCTTCCCGTCTCCTTTTGCGTCGTGTCCTTTTTAGATTGTAGCCTGGAGGGCAGGGACCATCTAGTATCCCCTCGTTGTAAGCCGCCGGAGTCCCAGGGAAGGGGGCGGCATATAAATAAATCATAGTAATTATGATTCAATTTTCAAGCAAGGAGCAATCAAGCCGTTGGTCACAATGGTTCAGTCTCAGTTCTTCTGGAATAGAGTTTTCAGCCTGAAGTCCAATGGGCGACTCTCAATCGTTCAGGGAAATAACCTCAGCCGGAAGCACACAATGGCAACAGTCCTCAACGCAGCAGGTAAAGGATCAATTTAATTATCCAGGGAGGGAAAAAGGCAAAGAAGTGCAGGACCCAACATGGAGGCAAATAATCTTACACAGGCAGCAAGTAAAGGGAATGGACATGGGCTGCGATGTCTCTACAGTGATGCCCAGAGCATGGAAATAAGCAAGATGAATTTGAACTACTAGTATAACAAGCAAATAGCAGATAATAGTCATTACTGAAACCTGGTGGATGAGTTTCATGAGTGGAATGTAGAAATAGAGGGGTATATAGGCCAAAGCAGGAAAGGAAAGAATAGCATTAGATGGCAGAGATATTTACATCAATGAAGAGATCCAGGACATCAATCATGGAAGCAGGTGGAGAACATCTGGAGAAGAATCAAAGGGGAGGGAACAACAAGGAGGTTACGGTGGGAGTCTACTACAGACCCCAAGTCAATGGAGGAGTTGGAAGATGGCTTCTAGAACAATGACCACACCACTCCGAAAAGGAGAGATATAGTAGTGATGGGTGAATCAACTCTCCTGATATTTGCTGGATCAAACGTCAGCCAAATCCTCAAGTCTAGTAAAATTTAACACTTGCCTCAAAGACAATTTCATGGTCCAAAGGTGGGACGAGGCAACAAGGGGGTGCAGCTATTTTGGATCTGATCTAACCAACAAGGAGGACTTGGTTAATGGGGTGGAATTGGTGGGATCATGAGGAAATGGACCAGCTCGCCTGTAGTTTTGTTATACATGGAGAGGAGAAGCCAGGGCATAAGTCAGACATGCATCGTAGACTTTAGGAGAGCGGATTTCTGTAAAGTTAGAGAAGTGTTGAGGGTGATCCTATGGGCAGATATACTAAAGATAAGAAGATTCAGATGGATGGGAGTTTCCCAAAGAAAGAGATACTGAAGGCACAATCCAAACAGTTCCAATGAGAAAAAAAGGGGAAGATGTCTCAATAAACAAGATGGATGACTAAGAAACGTTTCAACTGAGGCTGAGTGTTGAAACGGAAGATGTATAAGAAATGGAAAAAGGGGGAATCACAAAAAAAGGAATTCAAAGAAAGAGGCAGGCTTGGGGGGTAAAGTCAGAAAAGTGAAAGCCCAGAATGAACTCAGACTTGCTAAGAGGGTTAAAAAGAAATAAAAGAGATTTTTTTGGGTATGTCCGCAGGCAAAAGCAATAAGAAGAAACGGGAGATGCCAAGGAGTGAGAAGATGGCAAAGGCTAAAAGAAGACGCGAAAAGGCAGAGTTACGCATGCCTTCTTTTGCTCAGTCCGTCGCAGAAAAAGGAAAGGAGCTCAACCTTAGGATAATGGAGCAGAGGACAGAATAGGGGAATTTCAGTACGAATAAGTAAAGAGATAGAATCAAGCGTTGGAAAGAGACCACAAGGCCATCCAGTCCCCAACCCCCTTCATGCAGAAATCTAAATCAAAAGCATCCCCAACAATGGCCATCCAGCTCTGTTTAAAGACCTCCAATGAAGGAGACTCACTACACTTGAGGAGTTTGTTTCCACTGTCGAACATCCCTTATTGTCAGGAAATGTTTCCTCCTAAGGTCAGTGGAATCTCTTTTCCTGAGCTTGCATCCATTGTTCCGGGTCCTGTTCTCTGGAGCATCAGAAAACAGCTTGGCTCCTCCTCAATATGACTCCTTCACATAGTTAAACAGGGCTAGCATATCACTAGTAGAGGAATAACCTTGTAATCTAAGACGAATTTAACGTCCCAGGACCAAGAAGAACTACAGCCAAGGGTATTAAAAGAACGGGGAAATGTAATATCGGACCATTGGCAATAATCTTTGAGAACTCCTTGAGAACAGGAGAAATCCCAGAAGACTGCGGAAGGGCAAACGTGGTCCCCAGCGTCAAAAAGGGGAAAAAAGAGGAATCCCAACAATTATAATCCGGCAGTCTGACATCAGGTACTAGGAAAGATTCTACAGCAGATGAAGTTAATAAGAGCCTGTGACAAGTAGAAGCAATGCCATAATCACACAAAGTCAACACGGGTTCAGAGGAAGAAGTCTGCCAACAAATCTGATCTCTTTTTTTGGATTTAGTCCGTGAGCTGCTTTTCGACCAGATTCGTAGGTGAAGGAAATGCTGTGGATATAGGGCATCTTGATTTCAGTAAGGCTTTTGACAGGGTTCCCCAGGAAATTCTTGCAAACCAGCTATGTAATGGTTGGCTAGACAACAATAACTGTTTACATGGGAATGTGTAATGGTGGACCAGCTGAACCAAAGCGTTTTCAACATTACGCTGTTACGTCCTGGAGAGAATGACCAGGAGTCTATCAGAGGCCCAGTGCTAATCTACATCTTTATCACGTCTTGGATGATAGAATTGGGGGCAGATCATCTAATTTTGCAGATGACACAAACTTAGTGGAATAGCTAATAACTCCAAAGGACAAGATCAAATTCAAAATGACCTGAATAGACTAGAAAGCTGGGCCAAACATAACAAAAGGAAATTCAATACGTGGTACCCCGGGAATACGAAATTGAGCGCGTTTACGAAATTTCCGGATACGAAAAGTTACAGTGGAAAAACGGGTTCCGGGATACGATGTTGTTTCGGTTACGAATTTTTTTTCGCGCAAAAAAAATTAGTCAACCGCAAAGCGCGGCTAGCGGCTTTTCCACGCTAAAAAAAGCCTTTTCGGGTTGCGAAAATTACTCCGGGTTTACGAACGGAGCCGCGGAACGAATAATTTCGTAACCCGGGGACTACGGGATGGAGAAATGAAGCAATGCACTTGGGCAGAAAAATAAATGCAAAATATAGATGGTACACCTGGGCGAATGAAAACTACAATGTGAAAGGGATTCTAGGAGTCCAGAAGACCACATTTGAGCATGAGTTAACAGTGTGAATGTGGCAGCTAAAAAGAGCCAATGCAATTTAGCTGCATAATAGAATAGTGTTTCTAGATGAAGGGGGAAAGTATAGGCCCACTCTAGTCTGCTCTGGTCAGGCCCCACCCTGGAATAGTGTGTCCATGTTCTGGGCACCACAAATTCAAAAAGGAATGTTTGAGAAACGGGAGCCATCCAAAGGAGGGCACTAAAATGGTGAGAATTCACAATGGGAGTCTCAATGCTTCAGGCAAAGAGCACAGACGGGAAGTCACAATGGTACGTCCTCAATGCTTCAGGCAAAGAGCAGCAGACTGAGTCACAATGGGAACAGTCCCAATGCTTCAGGGAAAGAGCATCACTGCCCTTGGATCGCCTCTGACATCTTCTTCCTCACATCTTTTAACTTGGACACCAATCCACTTCATAAGTTCCTTCATTCCTTTTTATGTCTTCCTCCTTCAATAAACGTCTACCTGAGGTTCTTCTATCCGGGGGGCGGCTATCAAGCACTCCCACACTGCCAGGTCCAAGGCTTCACTCTGTCCCCCCAATGGCCTTCCTTCGCCAGGCTGGGGCTTGGAAACCCAAATCCCCAGGGTGGCCTGGGAGTTGGTGAGCGTCTGAGGTTTCCCAGTCTTGGGCTTGGCCCTAGTTGCCGCTGAAGAAGGGCACCTGCTCCTCCACCACCGGGATCTCCAGAACCACCGGGGTTCCCTAAGAACGCTTCTGGTTCCTGGGTCTCCATTGAGTTAAAAAGGGCGTGAGAAATGCTGTGCGGAGAAAGGGCTATCCAATTAATTAGCTTTAGTGGTAATAGAGTGGGTGGTTCATATGGTGAGAAAAGAGATATGCTTATACTTTCTTTCATTCTTGACAAAAAAAGTCACACCTATGACATGTATCCTTCTTCGTCAATAAACTAATGCTTTTTCAAGTTAATGCCTTTTGTGTTGCAAGAGGGGCGGCAATAGGACCGACAGAGATCCCGCTCCCGCTTCCATTCAGCCTTGCTATCCCCGAAAACCTGGAGAGCATACCAAACCAACACCACAGAACCGTTTCTCTGCTCTTGAGGAATGCCAGGTCAGTCAAAAAGAAAACACACATAGTCATGATCTGCCTAACTGAGCGGGCTTGTTCGTTCACGAGACCTGAGCATGAGCATTGAAGGGGAGTGCCCCTTTGGTCTAAAGACAATCTTGCCTTTAGCCAGGATACCTACCATATGATGGACCACATCGAATGTAGTTACCTCACTTAAAGACTGGTGATTCTCTTGGCATACTTCCGCCCCGTTCCTTAACAGAACTCTCTAGCCCAAGCGACCAACTTTCGATGAGCTTGCCTGCTGGAGTCGCCTAGGCGTTTGGTCCTGACCGACCACAAACATCACTCTCAAAGCCCCTTCTCAGCATGCGAAGGTGAGGCCAGGGCCCAGATGCTGCTGCTTATTCCGCTAATGCCTTGTGGGAAAAGGAGGTATGCGCCGGGGGTTCAGTGGTCTCCCCTTCCTTCCCTCCATTCTTCCTTTAAGGAGACTGCAATGGAAGCCCAGATGCAGAGAGAAAGGCAGAAGAGAAGCTCTGCTGTAAATCAAGCTCCTCTTTGTATCCTTGGTATTTGTGTGTATGGTGGGTTTTGGCCTCTGCTGTTCTTATGGCTGGGAAGGAGCTGAGGACTGAAGAACAGACAGGCTTAGTTTTGTCAAATGCATACTTCGGGCAGTAAAGAAATCCAGTGTGGTTAAGAGCAAAGACGTTATTGAGAACACAGAGTCAGAACTTCCCACTGCAAGCCCCAAAACCTCTTCCAAGCCTGACCCCCACCTCCCAGTTCCCACAGTCTATGCCCCACAGGAAACCAAGTCCCCTTTGCCACCCCCCAGAAAGAGCCCCTTTTCGCTTAATACAAGCCTCCAACTTCTTCAGCCAACATCCCACACATACAAAAAGCTTCTCCCTAACTAGTCTAGACAGCTCAACAAGTCCCCCATCTCCCCATCCTAGATAACCTATACCACACCCACAACCCCCACCAAATTCACACCCAAAGCAACATCTATACTATTAACAATAAAATCTAAACTTAACAATTAACAACAGACATATGGACAGATAACCGTACAACACAAGCCAAGGCCCTTGCCTTGGCACACTGAATTACATTTTATATATAATTTGTTATTGACAAAAATAAGTGGCTTCGCTTCTTTTGTGTACTTTTCTGATGTTCCACGTGGTGTGACTTCTGAAGAAACATTTGCCACACTTCTGGCATTTGTATGGCTCTCTCCTGTGGTGACCTCTGATGCGTCGCTAGGATTTGATTCCGAGAAAAACATCTCCCACAATGCTGGCATTGTGTATGGCTTTGTCGCCTGTTTGGACTTCTCTGATGTATCACGAGTTTGACTTGAAGAAAAACATCTCCCACACGCTGGCAGTTGTAGGCTTCTCTCCTGTGGGGACTCGCGGATGTCGCACTAAGTCTTCCTTCAAAGAAAAACATGTCCCACAATGCTGGCCATTTGTGTGGCTTCTCTCCTGTTTTGTTTTGGACTCTCTGATGTTTCCACTAGGTATGACTTTGAAGAAAAACATCTCCCACAACGCGGTCATTTGGTATGGCCTTCGCTGTGTGGACTATCCTGAGTATCACGAGGGGTTGGACTGTGAAGAAAAACATCTCCCACAACGCTGTCGCATTTTTATGGCTTCCTCCTGTGTGGAATCTCGGATTCCCTCAATAAGTCTGCTTCAAAGAAAAACATTTCCCCACAAAGCTGGCATTTTAATGGCTTCTCTCCTGTGTGGACTCTTTGATGTCTCACTAGGTGTGCATTTGAGAAAAAACATTCCCACAAGCTGTCATCTATGTGACTTCTTTCTTGTGTGGACTCTTTCATGCCGACAATTCGTCTGCAAGGAGGACAATACAGACAAGATGAATCTTCATGTTAAGAGAGGAAAGGGTTACCCCAGATTTAGCCCCACATTCACCCTTCCATATTGAATCAAAATTAATAAAATTGGTATGAGTGACCTGAGCATGACCTCTTCTGGATACCCCCAAATCCAGATAATGATTGTATCCTTATCATAGGAGGCTACCAAGAAGAAGATTGAGGGGAAATGCCAGAGAAATCAGTAGAAGCAGATAGTCAGGCCGGTGAAAAATATCCATTAAAATATATGTAAACTATTTAATGGGAAAGTGGCATCATTTTCTGTGAGACGGCCAGAGAGGGTTGAGTCGAGCACATGACATGATGCAACGAACTGCGAGGAGGCTTCGGGGCTGGGTGGCACAGAGATGAACTCACAACCAATACAGGATACAGCCTCACATGTGGGACTGATGTGGGGTTGGAGTTGTGTGTAGAAGAGATGGTGAAGTGGATGGAAGCTAAGAGGAGAGGATGTAATGTTTGTGTTAGTATTGCAACTCAGGATAAAGAACCACCAAGGACTTGAATTATTTTTAAGTTTCAAAGTGTTAGTGCCATTGCCAAATGCCCGCTACTGGAGTATTTTGCTTCTGTATTCTGCTATGTTATTGTGAGTTACTGGGAGGTCGCCTTCAGAACGGTGGCGATAAATTGGCTTGTGAATGGGATCCGAAGTCAGAGCTAAGAAGGGAACTAAGAGCCAGTGTGACCAATCCTGTTCTTTCCCCACCCAGGAACATCCCAAGCAATTAAAAACATCCTAAAGCAATTTTTGCATGCTCTGATTCTGCCCCCCGAACAAACAATTTCAGGATAAATATCACCCAACTGGCTGTTAATCAGCGTCAGTCACATGCTTACTATGTTGTGATCGCTTTGATCTACAGGAAGGTGGTATATAAATAAGTGTTTTTATTATCCTTTTTAGTTTGACAGTGGATATAACGCCCTTAGAGTTTGGTGTAGTCCCACTTCCCTTTGGAATTCTTTAAAAGAGGCTTGATGGTGCTTGGAATGTGTTATTCCTGCAATGGCATAATGGTTTGAACCTGAGGGCCCTTGGGGCTATTCCAACTCTGGGATTCTATAATGCTAGTGGATGCCGGTTCCTTACCGACCAGAGGTCACATTCCCATAATGCGCCATCAGTATATGATTGTAACATAAGTCGATGCTTCTTCACAACAGTTTCCATTCGTTCCCTCGGTGAAATATATCGCCGCATCCGCAAAGTCCCCTGAAACAGAAAATAGCCCTCAGCCAAGAGAGAATAAGCAAATGGGAAGGAAGGTGCCTCCAATATTAGTTGATCTCTTTAGAATTCAGTCCAGGAATATAAACTTTAAATTCGT
>NW_024803083.1:0-521 GCF_019175285.1 Sceloporus undulatus | reverse complement strand
GCGCCCAAACCCTCTGTGGCGGGCAAATTCAAATTCAATCAAAAAAGGGAGGGAAACAGACTTCATCCATTGATGGCCCTGCTCACTCTAAGCTTAAACACAAGCGTAGACTGCCATCTAGAGTCAATTATTATTATAAGTCCTCTAAGTCTAAGAAAATGAGACACTCCTCTAAGGTTGAGGCCTTTCCAGATCCCAATCCACTTCTGCCTCTGAATCAGAGGAAAGAGAGTGGTCTGATGATGATGAAGCTGTTGAGCCTTCTTCGTCTTCATCTTCTAGACCAGTGATGGTGAACCTATGGCACGTGTGCCAGAGGTGGCACTCAGAGCCTTTTCTGTGGGCATATGTGCCGTCGTCCCAGCACAGAGTTTGACCCATCACCAAGAGGAGACTGACCTTCCCAAGGGCAAAAAAGATTCTTATCCTGAATCTTCCCTGGCTAGGGATGAGGTGCCCTTCCCATCTGAATTCATGAGAGTGCTTAAGGAGCAATGGTCAAAACCGGCAACTGTTAGACC
>NW_024803082.1:13754-15175 GCF_019175285.1 Sceloporus undulatus | reverse complement strand
TCTTTCAACATTTATTTTATTTATTATGGTATTTATATCCCGCCCTTCAGCCCTAAAGACTATCAGAGCAGCTTACAATTATTATTTTGAATTAGATGGTTTTAATTAGACGGTTTTGACCAACGCAATAGCCATTTTGACCAATGCGCCTGAGGGGCTTCTCTTGAAGTTTTATATGGAGGGAGGTGTATTATACACTTTATATACTTAGGGAGAGTGTTGAAAGGGTTGAAAGCAGGGCTGGGGTCAGTAATAATAAATAAAAATGAAATACTGTAAATAAATATTAAATAAATAATAACAAGGGGCTCCTATAAGGAAGAGGTAAAGGTGACTTCAACCCAAGGTCCCGTCACTTTGGTGTCAAGGAATGGGAATGAAAGATTTTGTGGAAGGGATTGAAGGGATCCCAGTAGTAGGATCCAGAAATCCTGTTAAGGTCTCGGAAATCCAGTGGGGATTGAGAGATCGAATGTGGAATCCACTGTGTCAGTGAAGTATTCATTTAAGAGTTGTGTGTGTGGGTAGGCAAGAGCGATCCCTGAGGTATTGCTTTAAGGTAAAGTAGGGGATTGCTTGGAAGCTTGAGTTTAATAATAATGATAAAAATAAAAATAATCAAAAACAAAATAAAACTTTTATTTATATCCCTCTCTGTCAGGGACAATCGAGTTTGGAGTTGCAATGGTTTTTTGTAACAGTCCCTGAGGTAAAAGTTGACGGTATAGTAGGGGACTGAAATAAGATCTCTTGTGGCTGGAATAAGAGATTTACTGAAGGAAGTACTCAGAATGGTACTACTGTACTAATAACTTTTATTTATATCCAACCTACTCCAGTTAGGACCCAGGCGGCTTACAGTAAAACAGTCCAATACTTAATAAAATAACAACATACAATAATCCCACCATCCCCCCCTTAAAATAACAATTAAATCACAAATACATTAAAAATTCATATTAAAAAATCACTTAAGTTGTACTCTGCTGTGAATATTGTTTTTGGGCTGTAGCTGGGTGGTTTTTTCCCCTCAGACCTTGCGCCAGTAGTTGGCCTTTTAGAAAAAGTGGAATATAAATAAATACTATTATTATTATTATAATCTAAAACATTATTTCTTTCAATGTGTGTTTTGTACATGGTTTGGCTAGTTCTGGATCACTTTCCAGTGGGGCCATTAAAGCAAAAACTCTGCTGCCATGACTCAGAGTCCTATTGGTGTTTTAATAATAATAATAATAATAATAATAATAATAATAATAATAATAATAATAATAATAATAATATTTTACTCATGGACATGCTCCCCTATGGCAGCAGTGGGCCATGTTGACCAATGCACCTGAGGGGCTTCTCTCGAAGTTTTATATGGAGGGAGGTGTATAAATGGGGGCCTCCAAAAATGAAGGGATATGCAATCT
>NW_024803082.1:0-13729 GCF_019175285.1 Sceloporus undulatus | reverse complement strand
TAATTCAATCCGTACGAGAAAGAATGGTGGGAAAAACATACACAGAGATACCACAAATAGTGGATTCTCTTGACAAAGCCCCCCAAAAAGTGTTTTTTCAGGCGTTCCAAATAGAGTAAAAATAAGGACTTCCAAACATGAGGAGATTGTATATACTTACTCATGTATAAGTTTGTCATGCCTCCAGAGCATCTTTGATGCTCTTGAGACATATATTTAGTTGAGATTATATTAGACTTTCTAGGTATTAGTTTAGGAGGGGAAATAGAGTTCTACAGCTTATGAAAGACAGAGCAGCTAAGAAGGAGTTTTCCTAACCGACAGTTGGAAGACTACATAGCAAAGGCCAGAGCAATTAAAGCCCTTGCAACCCTTCGTGTGCATTCCAAGCAACCCAGGTCTGGGAAACTGTGGCAATTACAAAGACTGCATGCAAAAGGCCTAAGCAGTCTGCATTTGCAGCAGAGCTAAAAAAGGCGGGAAATCTGGAAGCAGTCAGGCAGCCATAGCTCAGTCCTCATGTGTGAAGACTGCAGGAGAGTCCTAATACTGCAACAGCAGAACATGGAATCTGAAGAGCTTATTGAAACTGAAATTGCAGATTCAAAAACCAAATCAGTGAGAACTAGGAAACTCACGGCAAGATGGAACAAAAATATAAAGAAGAGTTAACTTCTCTTCAGGAAAAGAGAAAAAATGCTTGTCAGCTTTGCAAGAAACATGAAGACAAGCCAACAGGCATTAAGCATTGAAGCAACATTTGAACTGAAAGAAAATATGATGCACACTTTGTAAGCGGGAATGTACCGTAGAGCGCATCTTCCAGCTGCTAAGCATATAAATCCAGAGAGCCTTAAACAAGAAGGCAGAAAATAAGGATCAATCAGAGCTTTTTTCAGAGCGAAAAACAAGGAAGACCAATGCCTTAAGAAATTTGTGGACAAGTCTTTTTTCTGGCTGTGTTCCTGAGAGCCAGAGGTTTACTAAACCCAAGTCCATAACATCGCTCTTGGGCAAAACAAGTCTAGAAATTTTAGTAAAACGATTGACTTCCAAAGTCAAATATGCGGAGGAGAGTGTTGAAAGGTTGAAAGCGGAACTGGGTGTCAGTGACAATAAATAAATACCAATAATAATTAAATGGCAAGGGACCTCCTGTAAGGAAGAGGTGAAGATACCTCAAGGCATATAAAGAAGCACCTGTCACTTTGGTGCTAAGGAGTGGGATTGAAGGATCCTGTAGTAGGGATAGAAAGATCCCAGTAGTAGGATCCAAAATCCCGTGAGGTCTCTGAAATCCAGTGGGGATTGGGAGATCCAGTGTGTCAGTGAAGGAAGTCGGTTTATTTAAGACTTTTGTGTGTGTGTGTGTGTGTGTGTGTAGGTCAGCAAAAGCAATCCCTGAGGTATTGCTTTCAGGTAAAGTAGGGGATTGCTTGGAAGCTGACTATATAATAATAATAATAATAATAAAATATAATAATAATAATACTTTTATTTATATCCGCCGCTCTTGTCAGCAACAATTGAGTTTGAAGTCGCAGTGGTTTTTGTAACAGTCCCTGAGGTAAAAGTTTGGCGGTATAAGTAGGGGACTGAAATAAGATCTCTTGTGACGGGAATAAGATATTTACGTGAAGGAAGATGAATGGCTGTGTCCTCCCTAAACGTGGAAAGGGAAAAGGGGCAGGCCGGGATAGTAATAAATAGGTTTTTCACAGTATTGTTCATCTGTGCGACTGTGGTTGATGCGCCATGTATGGCATTACTAGGGAAATGTCACTAGGATTGGTTAGTGTACAACGAACCATCTCAAAGCAAAGGTGTCCCTCTCTCAGCCATCTGTCCCCCCAAAGTTTTGCATTTTGGATATTTTGGAATGCTGGACAAGAGAGACCCAACCTTATATATATATTTTACTGACACTTTTATGTGGGTTAAATCACCACGTTACAGTCTACATTTTTAACTTTATGAAATGCAAACGAATTGCAAAGATGTGCTCTCAGGCACATTGTACTGGCAAGGCCCCATTCCCACTTGCAGATAAATCAGTGTGCGATCTGAAGATGGATCGATTTGACAGTGGAACGTGGTTCCCGCTACATTTGCCTGGTTGTATTTTCCCCTCCAAAATAACCCACTTGTGGCTCCCGTTCACCATGAATCAATTCAAAATGATTTGGTTCCAGCCAGCTGAAGGGAATTTTGAATCCATCGTGATCCACACTTGCATTGAATCGATTGGTGGAAAAGATGTGGGGAAAAATCAGCATCAAAAAGATGCGAATTAAATAGTTGGTGCATGCCCCCCCCCTCTTTGATGACTTCAGTGATTCAGATTAAGTGGGAACCAGGTTGTTTTGAACCGGTTCAGACCATTCACGTTCCGATTTAAAAGGTAGTGGGAATAAGGCCTGACTCCTTAGCAGTATGCCCTGACGCATATCAAGGAGTGCTCTGATGAGCATGAACACTCATTGTGCATGGCTGCCCATTGTACATCGAGGCATGGTAACTTCATACAGTGGGCCTTTGGTATCTGCTGGGTTTGGTTCCAGGACAAAATCCCTGGATGCTCAAGTCCCATTAAATACAATGGCATAGTAAAAGTGGTGTCCCTTGTATACATTGGCACACAATTTTTGGAATTTACCATATATACTCAATTTGACCTCATGTACAAGTCAAAGTACAGGTTGGGGGCCAAATTGTTGGGATTTTTTGATATGACCTGTGCATAAGGAGGGTAAAATTTTAGGGCAGGTAACAAGGGATCTAAGGATGAAGCAAGAAATCAATGCCAAAAAGCAGTTTTGCATCCATGAAGGAGACCAAGAAGAATGCCAGCCACAGTTTTTAATCTATAATTTTTGATCATTTCAATCTTCCTCGGTTTCTATATTTTGGGGCAGGAGGCAGAATACACATGTAATGATAAATAAACTGCTCCTTCCATCCTCTAAGGTCACTTGTCATTCTCGCAGCTTGTTACGCCGTGTCAAAAGGATAATCCGAACCTGAATGAAAAGCAGACTAATTGAAACAAACACAGAGGGTTGACGTAATGCGTTGTGGCGTGGGAGGCCGGCTTGTTGTGTCAACGTTGTGCGTTTCCTTTTGTGGCCTTTTAACTGAGAGGAAACAGGAGTTTTGGCTATCCAGTGGAGTGTTTTGTGGCTAAGCAGGTTGTAATGTCCACCTGGGGCTGCAATCCTGTGTGACTCATATAGTAAAGGGGTTACGCTAGTTCTGCACATGGCACAACCACCGCTACGTCGGAAGCACACCCTCAGTTTTATGTGCCCAACTAAGGCTTTTCTATGACGATTGTGCAAACTAGGGCTGCTGCCACGTGGGCAGAATAATCCAGTTGGACCCCCAAGAGTTCGGGTATTCCAGCATTTGAATAATTCTAGCCCCGCCTGTGGAATCCTGACATTGTTGTGGCAGCAAAGCTCTCTGACAAAGAAGACTCAGTACTCATAATACTACAAAATCCCAAGCAGGGAACCATGGTTGTTAAAGCGGTGTCAAAACAGCATTAAGATGCAAAGGTGTCATAGAATCATAGAGTTGGAAGAGACCTCAAGGGATCCAGTCCAACCCCATTCTGCCATGAAAGAAATCTCAATGAAAGCATCTCAAAATATGCCTCCCACCTTCTGTTTAAGATCTCCAAGGAAGGAGACTCCACAATACTCCAAGGGAGTTTGTTCCACTGTCGAACAGCCCTTACTGAGAAGTTCTTCCTAATGTTGAGGTGGAATCTCTTTTCCTGTAGCTTGAATCCATTGCTCTCGGTCCTAGTCCTGGAGCAGCAGAAAATAAGCTTGCTCCCTCCTCAATGTGGCATCCTTTCAAATATAAACAGGGCAAACATATCACCTTTTAACTACTCTTCCCCAAGCTGAACATCCCCAGCTCCCTGAGTCTTTCCCATAGAGCTTTATAGTTTTCAGACCCTTCACCATTTTAGTCACCCTCCTTTGGACATGCTCTAGTTTCCTCCACATCTCCACATCCATTTTGAATTGTGGTGCCCAGAACTGGACACAATCTTCCAGAGCAGAATAGAGGCTGTAGTCATATGTCATGTTTATTGTAGAGTCTCTCTTGGAGACCCAAATCAGTGGTATATTCAAAGGTTCTGTGTAGATATATATATTTAACAATAGTGTGGCCCTTCACTGATTTTTGTTGCAAAACGAAACTGAGAAGCTCTCTAACAGACTGGTCTTGCTTAAAGCCTCTTGCTTTCCTATAAATTGTCATAAGATTTAAAACATTGGGAAGTTTATTGAATGTGGAGGGGGAAAACATTATTACTAACACACACACACAAAGAAGATGCAAGGTGAAAAAGCAATGGAGATGCAGCCTTTTCTGTGTCATAGGCACCTCCATCCTAAGATAATAAAAGTTACTCAGGGCGGTGTTTTATCTACCATACTCTAGCTCTGAGGGAGTTGAGGGAAGAGAACAAGATCCAAAGAGGATCAGTTTGCATCACAGGGGGACCAGAGTAAGTAGACGGAGCGGAAGCTCATTGCAGGTCCCTCAGACTACCAAACTCTATGACTATTCCTTCAGTGAAGGGCCTTCTAACACCTCTGTTGTATGCCTTCAAGTCCTTTCTGACTTATGCAACCTTGAGGGGAGCTTGTTCCCTCCTCAACAGGACATTCTTCAAATATTAGACATACCTATCATGCCACCCTAAACCTTCCTTTTTCCAGGCTAAACACACCCAGCTCCCCGCTCTTCATGGGTACAAGAGCCATCCCCATTTTGGACTTGCTCCAGCTTAACTTACAAAATAGCAAATGGTTGGGTGGGTATAACATTAGGCTCTGTAACTCCAGTGTTTCGGCTTATGTTACCAGGCTTAGTACTAAAGTGGGACAATGAGAAAAGTCTACTCATCCTTGTTGAAAAGATGAGGGGAACATTGTGATATCAGGCTAGACTAGGCGTCATGCCGCATTGATATAGCAAAGGATACCTTCAAGTTAATAACTCGTAACTTGTAATAGCTTTTCTTTAAACAAAAAATACTAAAATAAAAATATAATTACAACAATACAAAAATACGATAATACAACCAACATAACAAACATAGTAACAGCTGTCTTACAGAGGACATGGTGGTGTGGTGGACTGAAGCAGCCAGCGTCTCCAGGAGAGGCTTGGAATTTATTTATCTCAGGAGTTATCCCAGGAGTCAGAGAAGTCAAGTGGTTGTCTGGTGTTGTCTCTGCTTGGTCCGTGCATGTCATCTGCCAAAGCAAGGCTGGATTAAATTAGGACCACAGCCGACACAATAGGTTCACCCTATTCTCTATGTCCAGCATGGGTGCGGCTGGTGGTGTCAGAGGTTGTGTTGGTGGACTGGAGAGAGGAAAACAATTTGGGGAGAGGAAAACAATTTGCATGTCGCTCTTTCCCTTCTCGGTTCAGATGGTACGGATGGGTATCTTGGCCAGCTTCTCCTCCTCATTCTGGCCGTGGGGCAACTAGGGGAATCATGCATACTCTGCATTTTGGTTGGTATTACTATATCCCCAATAATTCCCTATGGGCAAGTATTCTCCAATGATTCTGTGTAGGCAAATATTCCAATGATTTCCTATGGGCATGTATCCCCCAATGATTTCTCAGCGGGCAAGGAACCCTCTAAAAAGAAATACAGAGTTGTGTTTGGCTTCCTGGAAATGCAAGGGGAGATTCCTATACTCTTTTCTCAGTGCAGAAAGGCAGGAACGTATCAGGTAGAGCTTGTGCCAGAATGGTGACCCTATGTTTACTAGATGTCCAGCATGGGTACCACCGGTGGTGAACAGAGGACATGTGTGTGGACTGGGCAGAGGATTATGGCTGGCGTGGGGGCAGCAGTGGTGCTGGTCAGCTTGGGAACAACAGATCCTGTGTGTGGTGAAATTCAGGAACTGCTGTAGTCGTTTATTGAAGCGGGTCGGTTGACCATGTTCCCCAGGTGGCGTGGTCCCAAAGAGATTACTTTCCCCAACAGATGTTGTATTTTGGCCTGGCAGCCTATGGGCATGTATCCCCCATGATTCCCTAGGGGCAAGAGTGCCTGGAAAACCTGCCTCATGAGGAAAGAGCTGAAGAAGCTTGCTAGTTTCACCTTGTTTGCGGTGCCGTGCTCCTTCAAGTCGTTTCTGATTAAGGCAGCCTTAAACCAAAGTTATCAGAGAGTTTTTCTGGCAGGATTTCTCAGCGAAGGTTTGCCCTTGCCTTCCCTGAGGCTGAGAGACTGTGACTTGCCCAAGGTGGATTTTATGGGCGGCCAACTATTGAACCTTGCCTCCTGAATGGTTGCCTAAACCACTAGTCTACACTAAGCTAGATCTATGAGAAAATTGTGTCGGGGATGGAAAGCTCAGCCCTCCAGACCGGTGTGGGACACCATCTCCCATCAGGTAGCCAACAGAGCCAATGGAAGGAATGAGGGGAGCTGGCAGTCCACCAACATCTGGCCAAATATTTCTATTTTCTCCAGGAAGATTCACGGTGTATATGCATAGGTTTCTTGATGGGAGAAGACTAGGGTTTGCCATAAGTCAGGACCTCCAAACGGGGACAAGTAGGACAAATGTAGGATAGGATAACATTTCAAATGTAGGACATATTTTTTAAAATGGAGGACATGCGAAAAAAAATGATGATTTTTTTTAAAAAATGTTAATATAAATGCATGTTCTTAGGCATGATCAAAATGGAGGACATTTTTGGCATTATTCCTAGACAGAATAATAAATAAAATACACAGGGGGAAAGAGTAAAAACACAAAAGGAGGAAAAATATGTGAAAAGGTCACTCATCTTCCTCCTCCTCCTCCTCCCCTCCTTGGCGACAAAGGAAAGGGCCCTCTCCCTCTGCTTCGTCACTGGGCCCGTTCCACATGGGATATGCCTGTCACACTCTTCTTAATCACAATTCTCTCCTTCAAAGCAGCATTCCCCCTATCTAATCTATTTACTTGCTTGTGGTGCTGGTCAGTTGGAACAACAGATCCTGTTGTGGTAGCAGCTGTGGGGTGGATATCTCAGGAACTGCGTGTAGTCGTTTGTTGAAGATTGGTCCCACAGGTGTGCGGTCTCCGAAGAGATAACTTTCCCAACAGACATTGTATTTTTGGCCTGGCAGCACTATGGGACCAGAGCTCCAGCACAGAACGCTCTATAATAAGTCAGTCAAGGGCTTGGTCTTGGTTGCTTCAGTCCCCGGTTGCTGGGGAAGAGATGCTGTGTGCTGGTTCTTGGCATGATGATGGTGTGGGCTTTAAGTTGGCGTGGCAACTTCTTGGACAGGCTCCAGAGTGTTGGCGGCGGGGTGGTAGGGGTGGCCACAGTTGTAGAAGGCTGACCAACACTCTGGAGGTGGCTGTGTGGTGGTGGATGTGGCCCACAGGCGTCTGGCTGGTGGACTCCACAGGTGGGAGGAAAGGGAGGGATAGAGGAGGGGATATAGGAGAAACCAGAAATGTATGTCTATAAGACGCTTCTTGGTAAAGAGGGTTGTAAAAGAAAAAGCAATAAAAAAAAAGTTACAAATAGTTCCCCTCTGAGCAGCGATAAAGGGCAATGCGGAAAAACTGGGGAAGGTGGGTGTATTCATCCATATTTGAAAACACACGGGCCCAAAAGGACGAAAGAGGAGAGAGTGAGAGAAGGGTCTTCATGCTATGGTGACTGCCATTTATCACCGACAGAAACCCAGGGCAGGAATTTCCTATTCCGGGTGCGAGCAGAGTTCCCCAATGATTCCTATGGGCAATAATAATAATAATAATAATAATAAAAATATAATATGATTATTATATACGCACCCAACACTGGAATACCGAGCGGTTTCAACAACAGAGGGGTATAACAGAACGATTCTCTATGGGCAAATATTCCCCAATGATTCCCTATGGTTACAAATATGCCCCAATTATTTCTCTATGGGCAAATATGTCCCAAATATTTCCCTATCGATGGCAAATATTACCACCAATGATTCCTAGGGCAAATATTCCCCAATGATTCCCGATGGGCAAATATCTCCAATGATTCTCTATGGCAATATTCCCCAATGATTCTCTATGGGCAAATATTCCCCAATGATTCCCTATGGGCAAATATGTACTCAAATAATTCCCTATGGGCAATATTCCCCAGTGATTCCCTCTGACAAATATTCCCCAATGATTCCTAGGGGCAATATTCCCCAATGATTCCTAGGGGCGAAATTCCCCATGATTCCTATGGGCAATACCCTGATTCCTAGGGGCAAAATTCCCAAGATTCTCATGGGCATATTCCCCAATGATCCCTATGGCAAATATTCCCCAATGATTCTCTATGGGCAAATATTCCACAATGATTCTCTAGGGCAAATATTCCCCAATGATCCTCTAGATGGAGCAAATATTCCTCGAATAGAGTTCCTCTAAGGGGCAAATAGTTCCCCAAGTGATGCCTCTCTATGGGCGAATAATTCCCCAATGAATGTTCTCTATGGGGCAAATATCCCGCAAGAGATTCTCGCTATGGGGCCAAAATATTCTCGCCAATGAGTTCTCTATGGTGTCATAGTATTACCCAATGAATTCCTCGATGGGCAATATTCCCCAATGATGCCTCTATGTGCAAAAGTATTCCCCAATGATTACCTATGGGCAAAGATTCCCCCATGATGCTCTATGGGCAAATATTCCCCCAATGAAATTCGCTATGGCAAATATTCCCAATGATTCCATGGGCAAATATTCTCAATGATTCCCTATGGGCAAATATTCCCCAGTGATTCCCTCTGGACAAAGTTCCCCAAGGATTCCTCTATGGGCAAATATTCCCCAAATGATTCTCTATGGCATGATTACCAATGATTCCCTATGGCAATATTCCCCAAGGATTCTGTATGGTCCAAAGATTCCCAATGAGTCTCTATGGCAAATATCCCCAATGATTCTGTATGGGCAATATTCCCCAATGATTCTCTATAGGCAAACATTCCCCAAGGATTCGCGATGTGCAAATATTCCCCAATGATTCCTAGGGCAAATATTCCCCAATGATTCTCTATGGGCAAAATATGCCCCTAATGATTCCCATGGGCAAATATTCCCCAAGATTCCTATGGGCAATATGCCCCGGTATTCCCTCTGGACAATATTCCCCAATGATTCCTATGGGCAATATTCCTCAATGTTCCCTATGGGCAAATATTCCCCAGTGATTCCCTCTGTACAAATATTCCCAATGAGTCTCTATGGCAAATATTCCTCCAATATTCTCGATGGCAAATATTCCCCAATGATTCGCTATGGCATGTATTACTCCAATGATTCCCTATGGGCAATAGTCCCCAATGATTCCCTATGGGCAAATATGCCCCAAATGATTCTCTAGGGGCAAATATTCCAATGATTCTCGTATGGCAAATATCCCCAATATCCCTATGGGCAAATATTCCTCAAGGATTCCTATGGCAAATATGCCCCAGGGATTCCCTCTGGACAAAGATCCCCAAGATTCTCTATGGGCCAAATAGTCCCCCATGATTCTCTATGGGCCATGTATTACCCAATGATTCCCTATGTGCGAAATAGTCCCCAATGATGCTGTATGGGCCAAATATTCCACATGATTCTCTATGGCAAATATTCCCAATGATGATGTATGGGCAAATATTCCCCAATGATTCTCTATGGTCAAACAGTCCCCAATGATTCTTCTATGGGCAAATATTCCCCCAATGATGTCCCCTATGGGAAAATAGTTCCCAATGATTCCCTATGGGCAAATAATTCCTCAATGATGCCCTATGGGCAAATATTCCGCATGATGCCCGAGGGTGCAAATATTCCACAGTGATTCCCTCTGGACAAAAATGTTTATTGCCCCAATGATTCTCTATGGGCAATATTCCCCAATGATTCTCTATGGCAAAATATTCCCCAATGAATTCCCTATGGGCAAATAGTCCTCAATAATTCCCTATGGGCATAGTCCCCATGATTCCCGCTGGCCAATATTCCCCAATGATTCGCCTTGCAATAATTCCCCATGAGTCCTCTATGGGCAATAGCCCCAATGATGCTCTATGGCAAGTTTACCCAATGAATTCTCGATGGGGCAGTATGACCCATGATTCCCTATGGGCCAAGTATCCGCCAATGATTCCTATAGGCAGGTTTACCACAGTGATTCCTCTGGCTGCAATAATATGAAACAGCTGTAGTTTTCTGGATTTGCTACAAGGTGTGCAAAGGGTATTGCTTGAGGGTTCCCAGCGCTTCGACTACCCATCGTTAAGGTCCGCTGATTTTCTAGGAAGGGCCACACTTGCATATCAGCCAAAGCAAGCCCTCCCGGCCCTCGTCATCTACCTAAGTTGAATTGGGAGAGAAGAGCACCTCGAAGGCCCTTAACAGTGATTTCCTTGAACCTGGGGGCATTCAGCCAATGGGCGGTTTCGAATTAAGAGTATTTTCGCTCATACGGTCATACCAGCATTCGAATGGCCCAATCCGAACGCACGTGAATGCGCGAGATGCCGAACTTAATGCGTGACTGGATCCTCTTTTGGGAGCGGTTGTCCATTGGGCTGATAAGGGGATTGGCGATATCATGGGATTGGGGCTCTGTGCGATCTCAGTGCGAATGGGTCTGGTGTGACTACCCAGTCCTGAATTCCACGAACCCCCAGATTCCAATTTGTAATTCCGGTGGGTCGTTCCTCTTTCCAGTTACAAGGGAGTGGGGGGGGGGGCGGCCCAAACCGCGGCTTTTTTTCCTTTTGCCCGAATGAGAGTGCGAGCTGCCGCAGCTACAGCGCTAAGCAGCGGCGGCTCCCTTCTGCCCAGGCTGGGAGCAGCCTGGTCTGCATCCCAGCGAACAGGTGCGGGGCGCTAGAATCGCAGCGATCGCCGCCGTTCCAACGCATCCTCTTCCTCCTCCCGGCGATGAGAGGCAGCATAGATCTCCCAAGCAGGGAAAGCGCGGGGGCCGCGGAATCGCGGTTCCAGCCCCCCCCCAAAAAAAAACGCCGCCTCCGCCTCCTCCCGGCTTGGGAGCCAGCCTAGGCGCCTCTCAAGCCGGAGGGGAAGAGGAGGCCTTTGGAACGGCGGCGATCTCTGCGATGCTTAGCGGCCCCGCCCTGTTCCCTGCCTGGGATGCATCCAGGCTGCTCCAAGCCCTGGGCAGAAGGGAGCCGCCGCGGCTTAGCGCTTAGCTGCGCAGCTGAGACCTTCATGCGGCAAAGGAAAAAAAGACGCGGTTGGGCCGCCCGTGAGAAGCTGCATCTCTTTTAATCCCGCCATACGCACACACCTCACACCACACACACACACACACACACACGTAGAACCGCAATTGCTAATTTGGGTTGCAAGGAAGGTCATGGTAACATGAAAACCAAGCAGATGTAAGAGAGAAACAGGTAACGGGCACGGGTATCGCGATTGTTTAATGTGCATAGCTGGCTCTCCAGCTGTTTACCGGGCTGTCATGACGGACCTCCCCTTTCACCCCCATAAGTGTTTAGGTCCGCAACGCCATGCCGGGCACCACTGAGCATGTGCGAGGGCGGCGATACGAATCGGCCCAATCCTCATGTTGTGAAGCACTGGTGTGGCGAAACATGCTGCACTGAATCACTCGCGCGAATGCGTATTTGGCAATTTGAATCATGCCAATTCGGAGGGACTCCCAGGTAGGATCGTATGGGACGAAATAACGTTTTTTTGGGGAAAATTCGAACCCCCCATGCTGAGACACCAGTTCCACACCAGACTGATAAGGGCCGCAAGTCCTGGTAGATATAGCACTTCAAAACGCAGAGAATCCTTGTAGTCTGTTGTGAACGTTGCATGGCCTTTACCTTGGGGATGTTTCCCCCATGGTTTTCCACCTTTCAACATCTGGATCAGGGGGTGTTATGCATCCGTAGGTCAGACGAAGGGGCAGAGGTAGTCACCCCTCTGAGGAAGGGCCTGCTTCTGGGAATTTGGGCACTGTCCCCCCAGAAAACTCATTGCAAGAAAGCTGTATAAAACAAACAAAAAGAGGCAAGGTAAACATGCACGACCCATCTTTTAGGTCCCCCTGATTCTTAGGAAGGGCCACACTTGGCATAGCGCCAGCAGGCCCTCCCGCCCTCCGCAGCTACCTAAGTTGAAATGGAGAGAGAGCACACTCCCAGTCTGTAGATATAGCCCTTCAGAAACCATAGAAATCCGTGCATCTGCGTGAACGTTGCCATGGATTTACTTGAGGATGTCCCCGTGGTTTCCAACATTGTCCATCATCGGATCATAGGTGGGTCCGTCAGCCGTGGCCAGTCGCAGGAGCAGAGGGATCGACCCGCTGAGGGAAGGCCTTCTTCTGGGGAATTTGGGCACGTCCCCATGAAAACTCATTGCAAGAAAGCTGTATAAAACAAACAAAGAGGGCAAAGGTAAACCATGCACTGCCATTTAGGTCCCGCTGATTCTAGAAGGGCCACACTTGGCCTATCAGCCAAGCAGGCCCGCCGGCCCTTGCATCTACAGAAGTTGACATGCAGAGAGGAGAGAACACTCCAATCTGTAATCAGCCCTTCAGAAACCCTAGAATCATAACATCTGCGTGAACGTTGCATTGGCTTTACATCAACTCTTTTGGATTTCACCGTTTTTGTTTTTGGTGCCCCGCCTTTTCCACCTTGTGCCATCATTTGGATCAGAGGTGGTCGCAGCCTTGGGCCAGTTCGCAGGGAACTTAGGAGTCGACCCCTGAGGAAGGCTTCCTCTGAGGAATTTGTCACGGTCCCCAGGAAAACTCATGCAAGAAAGCTGATAAAAAAAACAAAGAGGCTAGGTAACATGCACGCTTTAGGTCCCCTGAGGCTATGGTTTCTCTGGCATATCCCCTCAGACCTTGCGCCAGTAGTTGGCCTTTTAGAAAAAGTGGAATATAAATAAATACTATTATTATTATTATAATCTAAAACATTATTTCTTTCAATGTGTGTTTTGTACATGGTTTGGCTAGTTCTGGATCACTTTCCAGTGGGGCCATTAAAGCAAAAACTCTGCTGCCATGACTCAGAGTCCTGTTGGTGTAATAATAATAATAATAATAATAATAATAATAATAATAATAATAATAATATTTTACTCATGGACATGCTCCCCTATGGCAGCAGGGGGCCATGTTGACCAATGCACCTGAGGGGCTTCTCTCGAAGTTTTATATGGAGGGAGGTGTATAAATGGGGGCCTCCAAAAATGAAGGGATATGCAATCTTAATTCAATCCTTTACGAGAAAGAAAGGTGGGAAAAAACATACACAGAGGATACTACAAATAGTTGATTCTCTTGATCAAAGCCCCCCAAAAAGTGTTTTTTCAGGCAGCTTCCAAATAGAGTAAAAAATAAGGACTTCCAGACATGGGGGGATTGTATATACTCATGTATAAGTCTTGTCATGCCTCCAGAGCATCTTTGATGCTCTTGAGACATATATTTAGTTGAGATTATATTAGATTTTCTATGTATTAGTTTAGGAGGGGAAATAGAGTTCTACAGCTTTATGAAAGACAAGAGCCAGTTAAGAAAGGGAGTTTTCCTAACCGACAGTTGGAAATCTACATAGCAAAGACCAGAGCAATTAAAGCCCTTTGCAACCCTTCGTGTGCATTCCAAGCAACCCAGGTCTGTGCAAACTGTTGCAATT
>NW_024803081.1:0-15184 GCF_019175285.1 Sceloporus undulatus | reverse complement strand
CTCTCCTTCTCTCACCCCTTCTCCTATCATTTACCTCTTTACAACTTACTTATACTTTCTACCCACCGACTCTACCTTCTCCTATTAGGGAGAATTTCTTGGCTGCAAGAGCTGTTTGATAGCGGAAAGCCTGCCTTGGAGAGCGGTGGACTTTCCTTATTTTAAACAGAGGTCGCATGGACCTCTTTCAGGAATGCTTTTGCTATGTATTCCTGTATGGCAGGAGTTTGGACTGGATGGCCGTTTTGGTCCCCTTCAGCTCTATGAGATTTATCACACTAGAGAGAAAAACGGGAGTTAAATGAGAGTTACGTTAAATTCGAGTTTAAACAGAACTTGCAAATTTGGAAAGTTTATCACAAAAAGTGCTGCTAAAATGAAACAATGCAAAGTTAATCCGCAGTTAAAGAAGAGGAAACCGGCATCGTTTTAAAATTTGGTTTGTTCCGAATTTTAAAAGCTGCTGGTTTCCTCTGCTTTAACTGCGGATTAATTTTGCATTATTTCACATTAACCACGATGTTGTGTGATAAACTTTGGGCATTTCCGGTTTATCTTTGCGTTATACCGCGTTTAACTCCCGTTTTCCTGCAGGTTCTCGCTAGTGTGAAAAACTCCTATGAAAACAAGAACAAGAGAGAGACCAGACACTCTAAGCTCCTCTTGTTCCATACAATCTAAAACAGATTTCTGAATGCATGCTAACACTTTATTGTCTTTCGCCTAGAGGGTCTACTTTACAGGTTTTTACAAGTACAAATAGCACATCATTTACAGAGGGAGAGAGGGCATGTTCAGACAGTTTCAGGTGGGAATGCGTTGGCGCAACAGCCTTTGAAATCTATGGAAGGATTTTCAAACCCAGACTCTTTCAGAAGTCCCCCTTATATTCTGAACTCCTCTGAGACCTTGGTAAGTAAGGAAATGCCACGGGTGTCACTTTGATTTGATGGACATGATCTCCTTCTTTCCTGCCCTTCCTTCCTTCCTTCTCTAGAAATGCTTCTAAGATGTGTTCCATTTTCCTCAAACGCTTCCGAAACCTCTCAGCTTTTCCCATCCATGATTTTGCTGGAACAATGAGTTCAGGATGATCCTTTTTTGTAGAGCAAGTGGGGAGGCAAGAAAAAGCGGTTGGCTGAAGCATGGATTTGGGAACATGTGGGTCTCGAGAGTTTTTTGCACTCCATTCCCCATCAGCTCCATGCAGCCTAGTCAATAGAGAGGCATAATGGGAGCCCTAGTTCATCAATATCTGGGGGGACATAGATTTCCCCACCCAGCTTAAAGAATAACCAATGCTTCCACAGGAGGGATGAGATTTCCTCTATGTGACTCTTTGCTCCAGAGCCACTCCTTTGGGTGAGAAAGAAGGGCTAACCTAAGCCCTGTTAAGGCTGAAGGCAGGAATCCTCCAGCATTTGGAAGCAAAGGCGGTTTTGTGCCTGAATCCGTATTTCACATTTTGTAGGGTGCACTGAAACGGGATTTCCACAATGGAAGGACTCTCAGTTTCTTGCATCAACAGAGATGGAAACTGTTCCTCTTCTCTTGTATATTACATATTTGTTTTATTGTGAACTGCACTGGGATCAAAAGAGAGATGGCAGCATAGAAGTCATCCAAAGACACTAGGCAACGGTCAGTCTGTTAATCACTTGTACTCAAGCTTTCTCAGAAGGAACACCGAAAACTTTCCTTGCAAATGTTTGGTCTTTTCTATGTCTCAAGTGTGAGGTGGGGGTTGAAAGTGTGGCAATAATGATTTCTCTTGCCTTCCTCTTGGTGTCTTGTCACAATGTGCAACAATGCCCTGAACTATGGTTTGTCTGTTCTGATGAAGTGCTGTTGAAAGGCCAGGCAAGGCACTGGGTTATGAAAGGTATTTAATGCCATGTACAGTGGACTCCCAATATCCACAGGCTTGCTATTCACAGATTGAAGCATCTGTGAATGGCAGCCACCATTGGTTTCAATATGTGTGTGTGCATGTGTGGCTATGCACATGTCACACTGCCATTGAGAACAACTGCTCTTGAGGTCCCACGTTTTTCCTTGCTCATGGGATGCAGTGGGGTCTGGAACGGATCCTCCGCAGATACGAAGGGCAGAGTGTAATTCCAAGATAGTGGGGAACAAACAGGAGGTTGCAAATGCGGAAAGCCAGCGGAGCTTGGCATGCAAGGAATGCTATGCTGTCTAAAGTCCCACCTGCTCTGAATAGCCAAGAGGGAGGGAAGAGGGTGCCATAATGTTCCAACATAACAGGCAAATAAAGGGGCTCAAGGAAGCATCTAATGTCTAGTTAACAATTTGTAAGCTGCTCTGATAGCCTTTTGGCTGAAGAGCGGGTTATAAATAATGAAATATTATTATCGTATTATATTATCTGTCTCCGACGGAAGAATGGAGGTAGGTGGTGGACCAATGGCACCTCCCACTAGTGGCATCATATGGTGGGTGTGATGGTGCAGACTGCACCGGGTGACACCCCAGAGAGGGGAGTGTCACTCGGTGGGGTAGTATAATAATAATAAATAAAAGTTTTATTTATATACCGCGCCTTCCTTGGATCAGGGCGGTTTACACACCTAATACATGATACATACAATAGATTAAAAGCAGAACAATACATCATACAATAAAATAAAAACAGGTAAAGCCCCAGTTAGCCCATCCTCATGGCCACGGAAGAGGAGGGAGGCCCTTAGGATTTTTATAGGGGGAATGCTTGGTGGAATAGTAAGGTCTTCAAGTCCTTCTTAAACTGGGCCAGGGAGGTAGTTGAGCGGAGCTCGGCGGGCAGCGTGTTCCAAAGGGCCGGGGCGGCGATGGAAAAAGTCCGCTGTGAGACGGAAGAAAGCCTAGCCCCCGGCACCTTCAGTAATAGCTGCCCGGATGTTCTGAGGGTGCGGGACGGAATGTACGGGGAGAGGCGGTCCTTCAGGTATCCTGGGCCCAGGCCATTTAGGGCTTTATAGGTAATCACCAACGCCTTATATTGGGCCCGGAAGCGAATAGGCAGCCAGTGAAGATCTTTCAATACCGGTGTTATATGGCTGGTCCTAGAAACTCCAGTGACCAGCCTGGCTGCCATATTTTGCACCATCTGTAGCTTCCGGGTTTGGTATAAGGGTTGCCCCATGTAGAGTACATTGCAGAAGTCCAGTCTCGAGGTTACCAGAGCGTGTACAACTGTTTCTAGGTCCCTCTGGGCCAGGTATGGGCGCAGCTGGCGAATAAGCCGAAGCTGATGACAGGTGCTCCTGACCGTCGCACTCACCTGAGCAGTCAGGTGAAGCGACGAGTCAAGAAGCACCCCCAGACTGCGCACGGAGTCCTTCACAGGGAGCGTGACCCCGTTCAGGACAGGTGGAACCACCGCCATTCCTGGACCAGGGGAACCTATCACTAGTACCTCCGTTTTCTCTGGATTCAGCTTGAGTCGGTTTTCCCTCATCCAGCCCATTACTGACTCCAGACAGGCCACGAGAGGAGAGACGCCATCCTCAGTCACTGCATCAGTCGGAGACATAGAGAAAATAATCTGGGTGTCATCAGCGTACTGATAACCCCGCGCCCCATGTCTCCGGATGATCTCTCCCAGCGGTTTCATGTAAATGTTAAATAGCGTGGGAGACAGAATGGCTCCTTGAGGGACCCCAGTTTTAAGGGCCCGCTCATTGGAGCACACGTCTCCCAGCTGCACCATCTGGGACCTCCCAGAGAGGTAGGACCGGAACCACTGGAGCGCAGTGCCCCCGATTCCCACCTCTGCTAGGCGCCCCAGAAGGATACCATGGTCTATGGTATCGAAAGCCGCTGAGATGTCCATGAGCACCAACAGGGACACGCTTCCCCTGTCAATGCTCAGACGGAGATCATCGACCAAGGCGACCATGGCCGTCTCAACCCCGTAACCCGCCCGAAAGCCAGTTTGAAATGGGTCCAGATAATCCGTTTCATCCAAGACCGCCTGAAGCTGGATTGCAACCGCCCTCTCGATCACCTTCCCCAAAAATGGCAGCAGCGAAACTGGCCGATAATTATTATGTACCAGGGGGTCGAGGGAGGGCTTTTTTAGAATAGGTTTTACGATGGCCAATTTAAGTTCTGATGGAAATTGCCCCTCCCTCAAAGATGTATTAATAATCCGGCGTAACAGTGACGTTACTGCCGGTCCCCCCTGGGCTGCTAGCCACGAGGGACAGGGATCGAGAGAGCAGATTGTCTTCCGAACACTTCCGAGGATCTTGTCCACATCATCGGTACTCACCAACTCAAACCGATCCAGTTTAACAGAGTCCACGGAGGCTCTGGACACCTCTACCCTAGGTTCTGCTTGAATGTCGGTGTTAAGACCTTCGCTTATGCGAGAGGTTTTATCCGCGAAAAAGTCGTTAAATTGGTCACAGCAGGCCTTAGAAGGTTCAAGGATCTGGTTCAGGGCGGGAGGGAGCTGAGTTAGCTCCCTAACCACCCTGAACAACTCTGCTGGACGCGACTCTGCGGACGCAATACGAGCACCATAGAACGAATTCTTAGCTGCTCGTATTGCCTCTCCGTAGTCCTTTAACAGTTGGTCTAGGAGAGCCTTGTCGTCTAAGCAAAGGTGTTTCCGCCAACGGTACTCTAGCCGTCGCAGTACCCGCTTCCTTGCCCGGAGATCTTCCGTGTACCAGGGCTTACATTTGGAAGCGGGCCTGAGAGGGCGCTTGGGAGCGATGCTGTATATAGCCCTTGAGAGACCGGTATTCCAGATACCGGTGAGGGCATCAACAGAATCGCCGTCACTTCCAACCATGAACCCCTCTAGGGCTTCTTGGAACCGCCCAGGTTCCATCAGCCTTCGAGGGTGGACCATCCGAATAGGTCCACCACCCCCGGGGGGGATCTGGGTAGAGACCTTGACTTTCACCTCTACCAGGAAATGATCCGTCCATGACAGGGGGGAAATATTTACTATTTCCGCCCACGGATTTTCCGCATCCGAACAGAAGACCAAATCGAGAGTATTACCCGCACAATGCGTAGGACCCTCTATCAGCTGGGACAGGCCTATGGCCGCCATGGTGTCCATGAATTCCCGAGCCGCACCGGGTGGAACATAGTTGGCCGTGAGGGGGATGTTGAGGTCACCCAGGACAAGTAGCCTGGGCGTCTCCAACATCAGCTCTGCGACCAGCTGTGTCAGCTCGTTAAGGGAGTCCGTTAGCGCACGGGGTGGCCGATACACTAACAGAATCCCTAGACTGTCCCTAGCCTTTAGGGTCAGGTAAATACACTCAATATAGGAGGTCTGTCGGATGTGGTTCCTGGTGAGGGACACGATGTTCCTATGTATCAAGGCCACACCCCCCCCCCCGCCCACCTAACCAGGAATAGCAAGCGTCTATCTTTTGGGTCCCGCATAGCCATTGCCACACAGGGCTTGGAAGGCCAGGGGGGAGGTGGCTGCCTTCCAGGTCCCAAGCAGAAATGGCAACATGACATTCACAAGGTAGGAGGGCTGATCAGAGAGCCGTGTGACCTGCCCAACTCAGTGCTGCAGCACCATTCTACACATTGTGGCTATGAGGCAGAGGGGAGTGTCCTTTTGGTCCTGCCCCTTAAGCTCCGCCCTAGAAGCCCAGCCTCCATGCACTGAGTGACACCCCGGGCAGAGATGTCACTGCCTCCCACAATCTCTCTGCCCTCCTCCAGCTCCAGGTGCTTCCCTCTTGCGGTGAGAGAGGGAAACGTCTTTGATTCGTTCCCAATAGATTCATTCCTCTGCAGCTCTGAGGATGCCAACGTTTGTATTGCTCTCATGCCAAACACGCCCAGCACTGTGCAGACTTGCCATCCCCTCGTTCTCCTGCAAATAACGCCCGCCAGTATCCTCTTCAGAACTAATTTGGATCTTAGAGTTAATCTTGTGCACATTGCTTCAGAGATTCAGCATCACTGAATTCAATGGGACCAAAGCCTAGGAGGATTTGGAAGGGAATCCCTTGAATCTAGAAGCAGACAAGGTGTGGCATTTGGGCTGCATGCAACCCAAAGTCTATTCTTGTGGCCCCCAGGGATCACAAAGTTCATATTCTTCCCCTCCAACCCCCTGGTTTTTGTCCAAAATGCCTCCAAATCCCCCCTAGAGAGTGCAGGACATTTTGACCACATTTTTGCCTGGTGAATCATTTTAGGAGAGGAGATATCCTTTTTTAAAAACTAACCGAAAACAATAGGGAGTAAATAGGAAGTGATGGCTACTGGGACTGACTATCATGTTCTCAAAACAAGTCTCTGCTGGGTTTAAAATTCAACCCTCGGCTAGGCTAAAATATGTGAACTCTCCCCCACACTAAAGGATGCGTTGGACATTTGGTGTATGTATATACACACACACACACACACACACACACACACACACACACATTGTATTTTTTGTGGGCAAAGACAGGGGTGGGATGTGATTTACAAGATCCCCTGGGAGGTCATAATGCAGCCCTCTAGCTTCTCACAGTTTCCCATCCCTGTTTAGCCCCAGCTTTCCGCCTTCTCTTTTCAGACTCTTCTCCATCATTTCAAGATGGTCTGTGGTATCTCGGACTGCTTCAGTGACCAAGGATGGCATCACCCCTCTGAATGGCTGGCTGAAATCAGTAATGAATTGGATGAGGGAAAATAGACTTAAACCGAATCCAAACAAAACGGAGGTACTTGCTATAGGCAATCCTAATCTGAGTATAGTGGTAACCTCTCCAGTTCTGCATGGGGTCACACTTTCCCTAAAGGACTGTGTTTGCAGCTTGGGGGTGCTACTGGTCTCGTCGCTTCACCTTTCATCTCAGGTGGATGCAATAGCCAGGAGTGCCCCTTATCAGCTTCGGCAGATTTGCTAGCTGCGACCTTTTCTAGAACGGGAAAACCTACAAACGGTTGTACATTCCCTGATAACCTCCACATGACCTATTACGTTATATACCTTTGTGTATATCAAGCTACCTAGCAGGAAGGCTGTTTACTTTTGTACGTTTTTAATGGTTTTATATTTGTAGCTGAGTATGTTTTTAATTATTTTCTATGTATGTGTTTCAGTGTTTAAGGTATGTGTGTCGCAGACGGCCTATTGTGCTTTCATGACCATTTGACATTCAGCTGTTGATCTTTCTGTTATGATGGATAGATTAAATAACAACTCACAAATCTCTATAGTGTTCACCAAGGGTTCTGTTCAAGAGTATGGCAACAAAAAGGGCGGTCTGCTGGTGCCTTGTTTTGCTCCGAGAGGAAGCTGCAGCGGACAAACTGCGTGGCTTCCTCGCAGAGCAAAAAGAACCCACAAAAAGTGCAAACAATGGCACACATGTGACATCAGTATAGCACCATGGGGGGTGGACATCCGTCACATCAAAATTGTGGCACCCATCTGTACAGGGCACAGCCATTTTGACGTACGGAATATGTGCTAGGGTTGTGCGATGCCCCGAAGCAACCCTGGCACATCATTAAGATCAAGGCCCATCTGGGCCAGGCTTAAATTTAGAAAACCTTTCATAGAATCTTAGAATCATAGAGTTGGAAGAGACTGCAAGGGTCATCCAGTCCAACCCCATTCTGCCATGCAGGGAATCCAAATCAAAGCATCCCCATTGATAGATGGCCATCCAGCCTCTGTTTAAAGACCTCTAAGGAAGGATACTCCACTACTCTCCGAGGAAGGAGTGTGTTCCACTGTCGAACAGCCCTTACTCTCAGGAAGTTCCTCCTAATGTTGAGCTGGAATCTCTTCTCCTGTAGCTTTATTCAAGAACTATAGGTTTACACCAGAGTGAGTTATTGTCAGACCTAAACATCAAGCCCTAGATATAATTTAAAATCATTGGTGGGCTATTTTCTCATTCTGTTAGAAAAGAAAAACAACCGTGTTCCTCTCAATCCCCATACCATCCTTCCTTTTCTCTTCTTCTTCTTCCGCCTGCTATGCCAGGGAATTGATCTTTGGTAGTCTTAATTCAAGCATAACCCTCTTGTTTGCTCAGCACAAAGGAATGTGATCACCATTTCTTCAACTGGTGGCATTTCTTCAATCTGTCAACACCAATGAACCCTGGCTTCATCACACAAGTCTGTATTGGCACTAAACTCATGATAGGCAGAATACGTGAGGCAAATCCTGACGCTGTTTAAAGGCGTAGTTACAGGTTGGGGAAAATAAGGGCACTGCTCTTCCCTGCCAAATAATAATTCTGTCTCTCAAAATCATTATTCTTTTCCATCATCCCCAAATGCCTTGCACTGCGGTGGGTTAAAACTTCAACCAACCGAGTCTTTAGTGATGGAATTAGGAATTGATAGGAGAAGAAGGGGAGAGAGATGTAAATTTAGAAGGGAACAAAAACGCAACAAGTAGAAGAGTTTTATGTGCAGGTGATTTTCAGTGTCTCACTTTGCAGTGAGGAAGGAAGGAACACTCTCTGTCAGGGATGCTTTGACTGAGAGTTCCTGCATGGCAGAATGGGGCTGGACTGGATCAGGGCCCTTGCGGTCTCTTCCAACTCTGTGATGCTAGGAGTCTAGGATTTCGGTAGATTATTATGTAGCCTATTGATTTTCTTGCGCCCCATCTTCCAGTTTATTTGTTTGTATTTGTTTGAATTAACCTTGTTAGTGTGATATTATATATATGTGTGTGTGTGTGTGTGTGTGTGATTCAATTGTTATTTTTAAGGGGGGAGGATAGAACTTGAGACTATTGTATATTGTTATTTTACTATGTGTTGACTGTTTTACTGTAAGTTGCCTCGGTCCTCATCGGAGTAGGCGGGATATAAATAAAAGCCAAATGTCATGAGAAAGGCATCAAGAATTTGCTTTGGGAGGAGGTAGAAATGCAGCCAAGATTACAAACCAGCCCAATCCTGCAATAGATTTCAGTGCCAAAAGTCATAAATGAAACACTAATCTATTCCGTGAACCCAAATAGCTTGATGGATGTAAAAAAAGTAAAGAGAAAAATTCTAGAAAACGCAAGTAAACACTTTAAGACAAAAGTGAAAATGTTCCAAGTAAAAACAAGATAACAATTCTCTTATCTTTCAGGCTAGAGTCTAGTATGTATCGATGTGAATTAAATCCATTGCTGACAATTTACATCCACAAATCTGTTTCAGCACTGGAGCAGCTGACACTTTCATTAATAGACATTGCAGATATGTAGAATTTCCTCGATGAAAACAAATCCAACCTGATGAAGGCAGAAAGAAAGGGAGGAATAAATGCTGTCTTTATGACTCCGCAGAAGTCCAAGGTTGGTAGATTTTAATGCTTTTCTGTAAATAAATGGGTAAAAATACGAATAAAAACAGTTCTTATATTCTAGCAGCAGGGAAGGTAATTTTGGCAGTACTCCATGTTTTAGCACCGAAAGGCTAAGCGTACTACAGAGCGGAATCATCTTTGGCAACGCTGGCTCCTTCGGCTTAATAATGGAGATGATCATCGCACCGAATGGTTGGACATAACTGGACAATCGTATCACGCGGGAAGTTTTTACCTTTATCCCGACTCAAGCTTTGAGGAGAGTCAGAAAAGAAACAACAACAGCAACAACAACAACAACAACAACAACAATCTACTCGATAAATTTGAAAATGACTGGATTAAAATCATAACCCACATGAAATCGATGTAAAAACAATAGATATACTTAATGGTTATTGTAGATATCCTATTATTAAGATTAAAGACAAGAAACAGACATCAGAGGTTACAGAAACAGGAAAATAGATATGAGATTTCAAAACAGAAATAATATTAAAGGATAAATATTCAAGATTTATAGAGAGTTCAGTTATAGATATATATGTCGAGTTATGGACGGAATTACAGAAATAAGAATTAACAGAAAAGAGAGGAAGCAATATTTGTATAATGTATGTTGTATGTTTTTATGTTATGTTGTATCAATGAACATTTGTCCAAAGTATTTGTTTTAGATGCTTTGGAAGTATTTTATGTGATTATGGATTGCAAAATCTTCTAATGATAAGTTTAATTAGGCTGTTAGTATTCTTAACAGACTTATCACTTTATGATTATGTAGTAGTAAAAATATTAAATGATAATAATAATAATTAGATTCCTTTACTAGTTTTCTCATGGGACTTTATCACACAAAGGAGGGGGATTTAAACATTGACTGTCCCATGAAACATGCACAAACGCAATTAGCATTTTCACACAACGTCAGGATTAAATTGCCATTATCCCAGGAATAAACAGGAAATACACAGCAAGAAACAGTCTGCCATTTTCGGGTGATCGGTCGAGCCTTATAGAAACATAAAGTTCCTTCCGATACCAATTGGCAGCTCATCTTCACCCTTCCAGACAGAAGTCTTTCCTAGCTCTTAGTAAAGAGTTTCTAAGACAAATGTAACACTTATCATGAACCTATGAATTAATTGAAACATATGAGAATGCCTTTAGCATCCAGTATGAAGAGAGATCTTGGAGCACCTTTGACATGAAAGAGGTCAGCAGCATGAACTTTCGTAGACTTAAGTCTATTCCTCTAAATGCATCTGAGGCCTAAGTCTACGAAAACACCTGCTGGAAACTTCTTTCTTTAGTTAGACTCGAAGGTGATCTCTCTGGATACTGATTCTACTCACTCACATCTTTCAATATTGGCAACCAAGGGGAGTTAATAATGGTTCTAAAGCAAGACTATAATGTTCCAGGTAAAAAGCCAAGAAAACATCATTATGGTCAACGAAGCTGAATATTACATGGGGTGTCCATGGTGTGCTACACCTGTTGTCTATTCAGGAACAGAAGCGACTCTTCCAGTGGAAGGACCTGTTCGGAGCCTCTCTGAGGGCAGGAGGCTGGCACAGTCCCCCCAAATGGTACAAAAGGAGACCAGATTCAAGCCTTTTCCAAGAGCTCCTCTCGACTTCTTCCAAAGACGCCTCTGAGAATTTGGTAAGTGAGGAGAAAGAAGGCTATTCCTAGTAGTTGCTTCATTTGTACTTTATGTGTATGATGCTCTCTCTCTCTCTCTGTCTCTGTCTCTCTCTCTCTCTCTCTTTCGCTCCCTTCATCCCTACCTCTCCCCTTTTTTCAAGCATCCTTGAGGTAAGTTGATTTTGTGCATTTCTAAAACATGGCATATTATTTAGTCCTTTGGAAAGTTTTGAGTTCCTCCCATCATACTTTTCCAGGGAAAGGGGGTTATTTCAGTTTAAATCCAGTTTCTGCACAGGATCCGTTCCGTCTGATAAACTACATCCAAGTGTATTTGCAATGCCAGGGTATTACTCCAATATCCAAAGTACTACAAAATGGAGCAGGCTCTGTGCATTTCAAGGGATGTACAGTGGACCCTTGTTCTCCGCTGGGGTTTGGTTCCAAGATCCCCCGTGTATAACAAAATCCGTGTATGCTCAAGTCCCATTAAATACAATGACATAACAAAATAGTTTCCCTTATAAAAAATGGAAAATCAAGGCTTGATGTTTAAAATTTATATTTTTTGAATATTTTCAATCCGTGTATAAAAAATCTGCGTATAAGAAGGGCTAACTGTATAATGTAATATTTTGAATGAGGATTTTCAAAGACCACATTCCTTAAGTATCTATCTATGTTACAAATTGATACCTTGGTTTTGCCTCTTTGCCCAGAGACCTATCTTTTGCATTCGGAGGATCATTTTTGATTTGAAAATGATTTTTCCTTGAACTGGTTTGTTTGTGTTGCTTAAAGCAAATATTAGATCTACTTACAACAGGTTCTTGAAATGAAAGTAATGTGAAAATCACACATAACTATTCTCTCATTGATTTCACTGTGGATACATCGGAAACCACGGATTTCATTTGTTACAAGGCTATAGGCTATCACTTCCATTCAATAATTGGGATTATTCTGAGCCACCTTTTCCATTCAAAGGTTCAACATAACATAGAAATGTGTAAAAAAAAACTTGCAAAGAATATATACATGTTCGGAATAAGCCCCCAAAGAATGCAGCCTCTTTTTAGCGGCTACAGCCACCATTTCCATTCAAAGGTTCTAAACAATACAGAGACATGTAAAACTACTTGTCTTGGAAGCAATGCTCCTTTTTTGCAGCTACTGCCTTCTGTTCTTCTCCCTTGAAAAAAGCCTACCTCACTCTTCAGACTTTTCAGAGAACAGATGACGTTGCAAGGACAAGGGGTTATGTTGCGTGCATTAATTCACAGTAATGGAAGAAAAGAGGTATAAGAATATTAATCCCAACAACCCCATTCTCTAACAAATGTTATATTTCTCCACAGAACATTGGTAGTGACTCCAGCCCCAACCAGTCATTCCCAGTTAAGTTTTGAGGTCTATTTTACAGGAATGAAGTCCTTCCTTCAGCCCAAGTGGGATCCTTGAATCAAGATTCAATTCCGCAGGATCTCCAAGGCTTCCTTTAAATCCCACCTTCTCCATTAACAGTCCCATTCTCTCATTTCAGGTGCTCCTCATCTTTCCAAGTTGTCCTACTATAACCCAGTCGGTTATCCCCCATTAAGCCAAATGGCATCCTACTTTCCAGTCCACTCTTCTACCTCTTCTGTCTATAATGGTTTGATCAGTGAAGGAGGAGAGCCATTGGTGGATACTGCTGAGGCAATTGGCACCCGGCGTTTTGATTCCTTTATAAATGCTCCAGATTCAGCTTTGGTTGGCATTATTCCTGAGCCATTTCGTTTTGTTATGGATGGACGCAGAATAGGAGTCAATCCTTTTTGTAGACCCTTTGTTCCCTTTTGATATCCATCCAACTGCAGACCCTGCAAAGGAGAAAGAAGGAAACTTCAACACTTATCAAAAACCCTGGCCACAGACCAAGACGGCGCATGGATTTACGACTGATGATCCTCTGGAGCTGAATATCAGGAAAGCTGAGCATCCCTCATCCAACCCTCCCAAGTTCCCAGGATAAAGAAATGCTCCACTTTACTGACACCCAGCTCTACCTACTCTTTATTCTTTAGGCATCTTTTTTAGGCTACTTTGCTATACTTTCCTTTCTGGCTTCACTTTTTACAAGGCTTTCTGGACTGTCTGTATTGAGAATCAAGGGACAGTTCAAACAGAGGCCTCTTCCTTGGGATGCGGCCTTTTCCTCCTCTGCCTTTCTCCCCATCTTCCTTCACATCCAACAGTCTCTCGATTATGAGTAAGAACAAATTGGTAACCATTTGCAGGCATATGTTTTTGCTTTTCTCCTTTGATTTGAAACTGCTAGTCCCAGAAAACACTTGCTCTGTGTCTTTTCTTCAATAAAGCTTTGCTTCAGCAATTAATTTCCTCTTGTGGTTTTTACTCTTCTTGGCCAAATCTACATCATCAGCATCTGGATTCCTGTCTGCCATAATCTTATGTTGGGGAGGGATTCGGAATAGGGATATGCAAAATGTAGAGAGAGATCTGAACAATGTATAGATACATCTTCTTGTGCTTTTCACTTATTTCTTTTTTTTTAGAGATCAGGGATAATTTTAATCTCACCTTTCAGTGGGTTTGCTTTCAGAGGAAATAACAACAAGGATTTTCATGTAATAAAATATCTGTACCCAAAGAGCTTGCAAAAGGTGAATTTACAATCCGGTTTTCCAGAGAGGAATGGACAAAAGGTATCCATATTCTGCCCAAATGAGAGCCCTGTATGTCTATGAATAGTTTGCAAAACTGGGATCTTTCCGCTTTTGAAAAGAGGCCGGCTGAGCTTGGATTCTAGCTAGAAGTTACCCAGAATTCATGCAGCTGGAAGCATTGGTGGTAAAATGTGTTAATACAGTGGACTCTTGTTCTCCGCTGGGTTTTGGTTCCAAGATCCCCCGTGTATAACAAAATCCATGTATGCTCAAGTCCCATTAAATATAATGGCATAGCAAAATGGTGTCCCTTATAAAAAATGTAAAATCAAGGTTTCATATTTGAAATTTATACTTTTTTGGAACATTTTCAAACCATGTGCGCTTGAATCCGTGTATAAAAAATACATGCATAAGAAGGACCGACTGTATCAGGATACATCCCAAATTAGAATTGAATTTGGCAGACGTAAGTTGCTTTTTTTAAGCTGTGCATTATTTCCCTTGGGCCAGTCACACAATCTCAGCCTCATGAGAAGGCAATGGTTAAACTTCTTTGAATAAATCTTGCCAAGAAGTCAGTGTCTGCTGCTAGTAATGGATGGGATGCAGAGGAACAGATTGAAGCTCTACTTCAAACAGCCAACCAACCGTTTTACTCAGAGTATTTCTTGGCTAAGAAAACTCAATAAATTAAATAGGGTCACCATAAACTGACAGTTGACTTGAAGGCACCTACATACAGGAACAGCCTAAACCCAATACCTCTACAACATATGAAGAAATACATGAGGATTCCTCCTAACAGAGGACCTTATTACTCACCATTTTAAACTGGATCCAACATCGAAGCATAATGGAGGGAGGGATTGTTGGTCACCAAATTGCCACCGAACCGTCAGCTCCCATCAGTTTAGGCAAGGCATACACCAATCCCTTCCTCTGAAATATAGGCCCAAGACAGACGAGCCAAAAGCGCTGTCCTGCCACCAAAACTAGGATTCCAGAGCATGTGGCAACCACACGTTCCAGAAACCTAGTTCATGTGGGTGGCAGCCTAATGGAGACCTCCCATCCACACGAGGGCCACCATCTTTACATAAGCAATGTACAGTGTCCACACATTGCTGCACGTCGCTTACGTCATGAGTAACCCAGGACCTGCAAAAAGAACCCGGAAGAACCGGGTTCTTTTTACTCTGGAAGGTCATTGCATGGTTTAGTAGCTGCGGCGTCCCTCCGGAGTTAAAACAGGCACCTGCGGACCTCCATTTTTGGGCGGTCTGTCTCAGCTCATAGCTTACAAAAGTGGTATTTGCTGGTGGTCTTAGCTTTTTACATTGGACAGGGTCGAGGGCCTTTAGAATATTGCCGCCTACAATATGCATAGGGAGAGAGAAATCCTAACCTGGCCTCCCTAACACTCAACAGAAGAGGACATCTTTCCTCAAACAGTGCCTGGCTGATGGTTCTCTAAGTTTCATTATAGAATAATAGGCCTGAGAGAGACAGGGAATAGCGGTGTGCCGCCATTGATACTAGGCTTCTGGATCATGCAGCAA
>NW_024803080.1:0-15191 GCF_019175285.1 Sceloporus undulatus | reverse complement strand
ATGTCACCAGCAGAATGCTGTTCTCTGTGTCTTTGAATGCTGCAGGGTTTCTTGACAAACCAAGCCTAACCCTGGTCTCTTTTCTCAGGAACTTCATCTCGGTCTCCTTGTACACAGCTTTGGGAAGAGAACCAAGTGCAGGGCCACCAGGCCCCCTGCTCACCTGATGGCCAACACAGAGGCCAAGCGAAGTGAGTTGGGCTCCAAGAGAAAGAGGCTGTCCAAGTACAACAACTCTTTGGTGAGTTGCCATCCTGACTATTAGTTTCATTTGTGTCACTGCTGGGCCAGCTCATGAAAGCAAGTGGAGAACATATTGTCCCAGTTTGGCAGAGAAACCCCTGGTTAATCCTCTGTCACCCCACTTTTTCAAGGGCTTTCAAAAATGTCCCGGTTTCTCTTTCCTCCTCCTACTTTCCCCCCTTCTCCTCAGCTCTCTTGGGTTGCTGCAAAGTGACTTCCATGGAGTTTGCACCCCATCAACTCAAAAGGGGGGATAGGAGAGGAGATCGGTTGCCAGGGTCTTCCCTTGCCAGGAGGCTGAGGCAAAAGCAAACTGCTGTGCCCTTCCAAGCTTGTGTGATCTTCCTCATAAACAACTTTGGCCATCCTCACCACCTTCTGGTGTTGCTTCTCCACATGTGCCTTGCTTTTCCTGTCTGTTAAATGTTGGGGATATGGTAGACCATCTCTGGATCTAAATTGAGGATGGGCCCAGTGGCCCTCAAGTCCAGAGGGCTCCCCAGAACTGTTTTTTAAAAATGACATTTTCCACTGAAATTTGGCAAGAAATGGCTAAATGCACCATAATTCTTTTGTGGCTAAATGTACTATATATTTTGGGATAGTCAGTATCCTAATCCATCCTCAATATCCCAGCCATGGCCTAAATTATATTCTTTATTATATTGAAAGGATTCAAGACAAACTGATCTCAAAGGCAGTGGATTTTTTCTTGCTGACAGAATTTAAAGTTTATTTTCTGGACTGAATTCTGAAGTGATGAAATAATATTTGGGATGCACCATCTCCTTTACTCCCCTTTTAATTAGTCACTCTCTGGATGAGGGCTATTTTCTGTTGCAGGTGACCTTTGCAGATGTGGCAGTATATTTCTCCGAAGATGAATGGATTCTGTTGACGAAGAAACAGAAACTTTTGTACAATTATGTAATGATGGCCAATTATGAGAATGTGGCTTCTGTAGGTAAGGAACCTGAATCCATTGCTCTTTCTATAAAGACTGAGGGCCCTTTCATACTATATTATCATGTCGCTTTGTTTCCACTAGAATTATAGAATCATTGAGTTGGAATAGACCACAAGGGCCATCCAGTTCAACCCCCTTCTGCCATGCAGGAATATACATTCAAATCACCCCCAAGAGATGGCCATCCAGCCTCTTTTTAAAGACCTCCAAAGAAGAGGACTCCACCAAACTCTAAGGGAGTATATTCCACTGTCAAAGAGCTCTTACTGTCACAAAATTCCTCCTAATGTTTAGGTGGACTCTCTTTCCCTGTGGCTTGCATCCATTGTGGTGTCTCCTTTTCTCTGTAGCAGCAAAAAGCAAGCTTTCTCCATCCTCAATACGACCCTTTCCAATATTTAAACATGGATATCATATCCACTCTTTATTTTCTTTTCTCCACGCTAAACATAAAAATCTATTTAAGCTGCTCCTCATAGAGCTTGATGGTTTCCAGACCCTTTACCACATTGGTTGCCCTCCTTTGGACATGCTCCAATTTGTCAACATCCTTTTTGAATTGTGGGGCCAGAACTGGACACAGGATTATTCCAAGTGAGGCCTTACCAAAGCAGAATAGAGCAGCACTATTACTTCCCTTGATCTAGAAACTATTCTTGCATTGCTTCAGCCTAGAATCACATTGGCCTTTGTAGCTGCCTCATCACACTGTTGGCCCATGTTCAACTTCCGGTCTACTGGGAGTCCTAGATCCCTTTCAAGCATAGTTTAATTGTGATAGCAACATCCTGTAGAATATTTGAATCTGTAGTTCAGTGAGGCACTACTGCTCTCCAATTTTTAAGGATTCTAAATACCCCATCCTATAGTGCCAGTTCTAGGATTTTGTGGAAAGAAGCCATGGAGATTAATGCTTTTCATGCCCAAATGTTACTCAGTATATCCCTGAGCAAGTTTCCTACCTTTTTTGGCCCCTCTTCCATCCTTTTTAAGCTCTGGAGAGTCTTCTTGGGGGAAATACCTCCCTTGGGCCTGCAATGGCTCAGAGAAGGTCCAACAGTGTCAAAATGGCCTCCACTTCCCCAAAGGGATGCTGTGGGATATTGAGGGGCAAAATATTATTTCATCCCCGCCCAGCAATAGAATGTGGGGTTGCCCTTGAGATCTCCTCCAAACCCCATAGTAGTCCATGCCTGTCTTATAATGTTTTAAGGCTGCTCCCTGGCGCTTGACCCTCACCAAAATTGGAGTCCAGGTCCCAGCCCCCTTGCTCTGCCTTTGCCAATGAGTTATTTGTATACTGATTATCCGGCCTTTCTCAACAAATGGGCCTCAAAGTATCCCTTTTATGCATCACACTCTGTGGGTATGTGTCTGTGATGGAGAGACGGAGGGAAAGTGAAAAATTGAAAGGCAGGAAAGAAATGCTGAAAATGAGATGCTGAAGCGGTGCAGATAGGCAAGAGGGAAGGTTGGGGAGTGGATGAAAAAAGGGAAGGGGCTCTGGCAGATGGGAGCCATGAGGGGAAAGCAGGAGCAAAGCCAGGATTGCCTAGCTCTTTGCGGAGAGGAAGGGAATCTGGGAAGGGCCAGGAGAGGCGCCTTGGGGATTGGGAGGCAGCCATGGACCTAACAGATTTTAAGAACTAAACTGATGAGAACCAGCTCAGATCCTTGTTTTCAAACATATTAAGGGGTTCCATTTAGAAATTATGAGCAATGTCTATGAAGAGAAGAAAGGACGACACAAAAATTCCTTTTTCTCTAATGTTTCTTTTCCAATCTGAGCTTGCTTAGCTCCATGGTTGATTCCAGAAGCCCTTTGTTACCCGAAATGCTGTAGTCTGGAGAGAATACTCCCAAGTGCTATGCTTTCAGGGGAATTTCATACTTAGCTCAAAGGAGAGATCAGGGCAACAGTGACCTCGGTAGTTATCCTGTTCCGCCACCCCCCTCCCGGCGTTAGGAGAATTCAGTGTATTCTCAAGCCCTCTTTAAATGAATGGGGCTCCGTGCAGTGGAGCAGACACGCTCCTGACAGGCACACTCGCTATTAACCCGTATGGGGCACACCACCCCTTTTCTCAGTGTAGCTTTTAGTGTATGCTGCAATCCGCGTAAGGCATGCCCGCGTATGACGCAAGTGTACTGTACACGCATGCACACACATATAGGTGTTCATGCACGCACACAAGAACTAGGTACCAAAGGTGGGAGTGGTGAACACATGTTAGGCTTTGCTAACGGTAATATATAACCTAGACCGAACTTGATTCCAATTGCTGAGGGTCCAGAATGGGAAAGAAGTCAGTAACTCCCATGGCAAGTGGAGCTAGCGAGTGTAGTGAGGTGTTTAGTAATGTAAACCAACAGAGTGTTTGTCTGCAACTGGACTGATGCTGAAGAACAGCCAGTTGGTATATTTATACTGAAATTGTTGCTAATGGGCAGAACCTGAGTTTTCTATAAGGTTTAAATCACTTTAGAATGTTTCCTGGGTGGGGAAAATATGGTCCACAATCAAAGTGAATGCAATGGGTGCTTGGTGCAAATCAGGGCCGGCACTAGATATTTGTCCACCCTAGGCGAGAAATATTTTGGTCCCTCTCCGGTAACCCCTCAAAATGTAGGAAAAATGTAGGACATGAGGTACGACAAAATGTAGGATAAATTGTAGGACATTCAAAAATGGAGAACACAACCAACTAAAAGCCAAAAACATGAATAAAAAACAATATAAATTCATGTTTCTCAGTCATGCTCAAAATGGAGAACATTTTGACATTCTTCCTGGATAGGAGGTTGGGATATAGCTTTGTGTGTTGGACTAGGAGGAACTTCCTGACAGTAAGGGTTGTTCAACAGTGGAAGACGTTTCCTTGGAGAGTGGCGGAGTCTCCTTCTTTGGAGGCCTTTAAGCAGAGGCTGGATGGCCATCTGTTGGGGATGCTTTGATTGAGAGTTCCTGCATGGCAGAATGGGGTTGGACTGGATGGTCCTTGGGGTCTCTTCCAACTCTACAATTCTATGATTCTATGACTCTGGAGACCAGGATTCAATGAAAATCTGATTCTCTCCAACAGAGAAGGCTAAATATCTTACACAGAACACGTGTTGATGACGTGGCTCATGCGCCGTGTCCAAATGGTGTGGCACACGAGGGACATCACAGCGCTTGTCACACTCTCTCAGCCTTAAGGGAAGGTGAAGGCAAATCCCCTCTGAACAAATCTTCCAAGAAAACCATTGGGCAAGTCACACTCTCTCAGCCTCAGAGGATGGCAAAGACAAACCTCTCTGACAAACCTCCCAAGAAAAGCTCTTGAAGGCGCACACCCATTCACTCGCACACCCCCAAGTCACCAAAAGCAAACTCTCTGAACAAATCAAGAAAACCCACTAGGCAAGTAAGTCACACACTCTCATCGTCAAGGAAAGACTGGCAAAGGCAAACTCTCTGAACAAACCAGGATGTTTTGAAATTCCTCCTGGGCAGAAATGTAGGATGTGTCCTGCATAAAGGATGACGTCTGGTCACCCTGGTAAAATGGAGGATGTTTTGACATTGCTCCTGGGCAGGGCTCAAATGTGTGCCGTATCCTGGATAAAGGAGGACGTGTGGTCACCCTGGTAAAATGGAGGATGTTTTGACATTGCTCCTGGGCAGGGCTCAAATGTGTGCCGTATCCTGGATAAAGGAGGACGTGTGGTCATCCAACCAAAAATGGAAGATATTTTGACATTCATCCTGGCCAGAAGGTTGAAACATAGGACATGTCCTAGAAAAGGAGGACATCTGCTCATCTTACAAAAAATGAGGACGTTTTGAAATTCCTTCTGGGTAGAAGTCTGAAATGTAGGATGTGTCCTATAAAAAGAGGCCAGAAGAGTCAAGCCTTGATATCTGGGCCCCACAACATACTCCAACTCCCAGAATTCCATAGCCATGAGCCAGAAAAGAATTAAGCCTTGATATCTGGACCCCAGAACATACTCTGGCTCCCAGAATTCCATAGCCTTGAGCAAGAAAAGAGTCAAGCCTTGATATCTGGACCCCAGAACAAACTCTAACTCCCAGAATCCCATAGCCTTGAGCCAGAAAAGAGTTAAGCCTTGATATCTGGACCCCAGAACATACTCTAATTCCCAGAATCGCATAGCCATGAGCCAGAAAAGAGTTAAGCCTTGATATCTGGGCCCCACAACATACTCACACTCCCAGAATCCATACCCTTGAGCCAGAAACGAGTTAAAGCGCTGCCAAACTGGGTTATTTCTTCAGTGTGGATGCAGCCTGATGCAGCCTCTTGTCCCTCTCTCCCTCTCCTCCAGGGCTTTTTGCCTGCCTGGCGCCTCCCCCTCAGGCCCCGCAAAAAGTTTAGGGGCAGCACTTGTGCTCCTCCTGGCTTTGCAGAAAGGAGCCAGGGCCAGGAGGATAGGAAAGGTGCTTGCTGGAGTGCGTGTGCGCAGCCCCAAACAAGCACCAGGGTGCCACTTGCGCTCTCCTGAAACTTGCCTCCAGCAAGCGCCCTTTCCTCTCCTCCTGGCGGCACACAGCCCAGTAAAGCCAGGAGGAGCGCTTTTGGTGCCCTGGTGCTGGAGCTGAGCATGCGTGCGCACGTGCGTGCGTGTGTGCTTCAAGAGGAGCGCAAATGGCGCCCCTGAACTTGTTGTGCCCTGGTTGGCTGCCTATGTGGCCTGTATGGAAGAGCTGGCCCTGGTGCAAATACCTCAGACATAAGGGTTTAGCACACCGGTCCTCAGGTCCTTGTTGGCTCTGAATTCCAGTCCCGTTCACAAGCCCATGTGCAGCGCAATATGAGCACGATGCTCCCAGATGCAGCACAACAATAACATAGCACAGAATGGAAACAGATTTTGAGATATAGGTATTGGCAATACACAGACCACTTTTCACACTTAAAAATAAGTCACAGACACAGTTGATTTCATTCGAATCTTTGGAAGTCCTCTATCTTAAGTTGCAAAATAATAAAAATATTTGCAGGCTCTCCTCTCTGACTTCCATCATGTTCACCATCTCTTGTATACACACCTCCACTCCAATCCACATGTGAGCTGTATACTCTATTGGTTGTGATTCATCTCCTGGTGCCACACAGCATGAAGCGTCCTCTGCAGTTAGCTTGCATCATGCCATGTGCTCAGACTCAGCACTCTCTGGCCGTCTCAGAGGATATGAGGCCACTTTTCAATCAAAATATTTTTACACATGTTTAAAGGAATCTTTTTTCAACAGTCTGTATGACTATCTGCTTCTACTGATGACCTCAAGGTAGTTCCCCCACAATCTCTTCTTTGCCAGCTCCTGTGAGTAAGGATATAATCCTTTCATGGATTTGGGGCATCGGCAACAGCGTCATGCTCAGGTCACTCACCCCAACATTATTAATTTAATATCAAATAGGGAGGTGTGAATGTAGGGATAAATCTTGGGCTAACACTTTCCTCTTTTAACTCTGATATTCAGTGTTGTCTGTCATTATCCTTCTTTACAGAAAAACTTGTCAGTTATGAGAGAGTCCACACATCAGAAAAGCCATACAACTGCCAGAATTGTGGGAAACATTTTGCGTACAAGTTGAACCTTGTCATGCATCAGAGAGTCCACACTGGAGAGAAGCCATAAAAATGCCAGCATTGTGGGAAAGGTTTTTCTTCAAAGTCAGTCCTAGTTAGGCATCAGAAAGTCCATACAGGAGAGAAGCCATACAAATGCCAGCATTGCGGGAAATGTTTTTCTTGGAAGGGACACTTAGTGAGACATCAGAGAGTCCACACAGGAGAGAAGCCATACAAATGCCAGCATTGTGGGAACTGTTTTTCTCAGCAGTAAAAACTTTACTGACCACACCAGAACATCCATACAGGTATAGAAGCCATTTACAAAATGCCAGCAGACAGACAGACAGAATTGTGGGAATGTTTTTTCTTTGAAGGCAGTCTTAGTGAGACATCAATTCACACAGGAGAGAAGCCATACAAATGCCAGCATTGTGGGAAAGTTTTTTCTCGGGAGTCACACCTAGTGACACATGAGAGAGTCCACACAGGAGAGAAGCCATACAAATGCCAGCATTGTGGGAAATGTTTTTCTCGGAAGTCAGTCCTAGTGATGCATCGGAGAGTCCACACAGGAGAGAAGCCATACAAATGCCAGCATTGTGGAAAACGTTTTTCTTGGAAGTCGGACCTAGTGAAACATCAGAGAGTCCACACAGGAGAGAAGCCGTACAAATGCCAGCAGTGTGGAATATGCTTTTCTTGGAGGTCAGGCCTATTCAGTCACCACAGAGGCTACACAGGAGAGAAACCACACAAATCCAAACAGTGAGCAACCATTATTTTTGTGAAGAAGGCATACAAATTTTTTTTTTCAATCCAGCGGTGCTAAGAAAAGGCCCTTATGATTTTATTTTTACGGTTTTTCTGTCCATATGTCTGTCTATGTTTTAAAGTTATGTGTTGTTAAATTTAGGTTTTAATAGCTACTAATATAGACAATTGCTTTCGGTTATAAATTTGGCTGGGGATTGTGGGTCATAATATAGGATAGGTAGCTGGGGAGCAGGGATGTTGGCTAAAGAAAGTTGGGGACCGGTAGTAACAGAAAGGGAGCTAGCTTCTTCGAATGTCTGGGGCAGGGAGAGATTGTGCGTGTGAGAAGGATGGCAAAGTGGGGCTGGTTAATAGTGGGGGATAGATGGTGGGAATTGTTGATGGCGGCTAGGTTTGCAATAGGGTGGAGTTTTAGGTTTTGGGGTGTCAATATATTCTTTGGCTTGGGGAGGGCAGTTCTGGCTTAAATACTGAATTTCTGACTATGTGTTTTCAATAAAGTTCTTTGCTATTTGACACTTTGATGCACAGAAGTTGTGAGTTTGCACAAAACTGACACTTTCTTCTCTCCTCAGTCCTCAGCAACATTCCCAGCCATAAGAACAGCAGAGGCAAACACACAACATCTATATATATATCTATATATATCTATATACATATAGTATACACAGGGAGACTGTTTCCAAAGCAGAGCCTTCCTTTCCTGCTTTTCCTGGGTTCTATTGGGGCCTCTTCAAAATCTCCTCAAAAGAAGAAAGGAAGGAAGGAGAGGCTGCTGAACCCCTAGCGCACTCCTTCCCTTCCCTCAAAGGCCGCCAGTGGAACAAACAGCAGCAGCAGTAAGACCCTGGTGATCCCTGCACATGATCAGAAGGAGCCTTTGGATTTATGTTTGCATGCGCAGCCTCGGACCTGAAGCCATTGCTGCTGTTCTGAGGGAGGTAGGGAAGTGGGGAGATCCCTCTTTCCTTTGGAGGAATGGCTGGAGGGTCTTCTGGGGGGCACTTGAGGGGTCATAAGTAGGAAAGAAGGCCTCTTCTCCCCTCAAAGAAAGGCAGGGCGCCTTCCAGGCCTTCTCTCCCTCTTTCCTTCCCTGTCTCCTCCTCGGGGGATTCCTTAGGGCCCCAGTACTTTGGGGGTTATTATGAGAAAAGAGGGCAGTGGGACCCTTGGAGGGAGGCATGTCCATGGAGGGGATCAGGGTCCAAATGTAATAGGGGCTTTGAGGAGCCTTCTCCCTCCTGGAAAGTAGGGCAGAGGAAAGACTGCATCAATAGAAGTACTGTATAGTGTCTAGATCCAGGGAAGTCATAGTGCCGCTCTATTCTGCTCTGGTCAGCCTGCACCTGGACTACTGTGTCCAGTTCTTTGCACCACAATTCAAAAAGGATGTTGAGAAACTGGAGCATGTCCAAAGGAGGTGAAGGGTCTGGCAACCATGTCCTATGAGGAACGACTTAGGGAGCTGGGGATGTTTAGCCTGGAGAAGAGAAGTTTAAGAGGTGATATGATAGCCCTGTTTCAATACTTGAAGGGATATTGAGGGAACAAGCTTGTTTTCTGCTTCTCCAGACACTAGAACCTGGAATAATGGATGCAAGCTCCAGGAAAAGAGATTCCACCTCAACATTAGGAGGAACTTCCTAAGAATAAGGGCTGTTCAACTGTGAAACACACTCCTTCCTCGGAGAGTGGTGGAGTCTCCTTCCTTGGAGGTCTTTAAACACAGGCTGGATGGCCATCTGTCGGGGATGCTTTGATTGAAAGTTCCTGCATGTCAGGCAGCTGGACTGGATGGCCCTTGTGGTCTCTTCCAACTCTATGATTCTTCAAAGACATAGCCGTGTTAGTCAGTAGAATCACTATGTAGAGAGATCTTGTAGCACCTTTGAGACTAACTAACGGATTCAGGTTCTGCCTTGAGCAAGATATCTGAGTTGGCCAGATTTACAGCTCCCAAAATGAAAAATAAAATAAAATAAAAACCTGGTCTTGGAAGGCATTGGACATTCACATTTGCAAATATATATATTTATATATTTTATTTTATTTTTCATCTTGGGAGTGGTGAATCTGGTCAAGTCAGTCTCATCTCCTTCTGAAGCCAGGACTCGAACCCAGGTCCCTTCCTCCTTCTGAGGGTCTGCTTGTTAAGCAAGGAAGGGGAGGCAGCAAGGAAACTCTTCCTGGGAAGAGGCGGATCTCCCAGGTAACTCAAGGCTTGCAAAGGCAGCATGGCTGGGCTGGAGCCTGATCCAGAAGAGCCAGAAGCAGCCTGGGGCTTCTCTGATCTGAGTGACCCCGAATTGTTGCAGATCCAGGAACCGGAGTGAGCCTGCTTTCCTCTCTCTCCCTTTGCCCAAAGTCCTTGGGGTGCTACAAATCCCAGCCACTCAGGTCCACTCCCCTAGGTGTCCTGGGGTCCCACAGGGGTCTGTCCTGGGCTGAGTGCTATTCAACGTCTTTATCAATGACTTGGATGACAGAAATGGGGGCATACTTATCAATTTTTCAGATGACACCAAATGAGGAGGAGTAGCTAATACCCCAGAGGACAGGATTAAAATTGAAAATGACCTTAATAGATTAGAAAGCTGGGCCAAAGCTAACAAAATGAAATTTGGCATGGAGAAATGTAAGGTACTGCACTTAGGGCGGAAAAAAGAAATGCACAGATATAGGATGCGGCACCTGGCTGAATGAGATTTATACATGTGAAAGGGATCTAGGAGTCCAAATGGACCACACGTTGAACATGAGTCAACAGTGTGATGTGGCAGTGGAAAAAGGCCAATGCAATTTTAGGCTGCATCAGTAGAAGTATAGTGTCTAGATCAAAGGATATAATAGTGCCACTCTATTCTGCTCTGGTCAGGCCCCACCTGGAGTACTGTGTCCAGTTCTGGCCTCCAAAATTCAAAAAGGATGTTGAGAAACTGGAGCACATCCAAAGGAGGGTGACTAAAATGATGAAGGGTCTGGAAACCAAGCCCTATGAGGAACGACTCAGGGAGCTGAGTATGTTTACCCTGGAAAAGAGAAGGTTAAGAGGTGATACGATAACCCTGTTTAAATATTTATTTTTTTATTTATTTATGTATTTGTACCCTGCCCTTCAGCCCTAAAGGCCCTCAGAGCGGCTTACAATTATTATTTTTAATTAGACGGTTCCCTGCCCTCAGGTTTACAATCTAAAAAGACACGACGGAAAAGGAGAAAGGAATGGTGGTGGGGAAGGGGATGAGGTCCAGTGGTTCCTCTCTCCCTCTGCCAAGGCAGAATGGACTGCAGGGAGGGCTTTCTTTCCTCAGGACTAGCCCTGATAGGGCCGGGGCCGAGCCTGTTCAACTCCCCTCGCAGGCCAAAGGATGGCAGTTAGCATGGATGGAGGGCTCTCTTTATTCAGGTTAGCCCTGATGGAGCTGGGCCTGCCTGTTCACTCCCTCTCAGGCCGAAGGATGACAGCATGGAGGAAGGACTCTCTTTTGTCAAGCTAGCTCTGATGGAGCTGGGCCTGCCTGTTCACTCCCTCTCAGGCCGAAGGATGATAGTTAGGATGGAGGGAGGGCTCTCTTGATTCAGGCTAGCCCTGATGGAACTGGGCCTGCCTGTTCACTCCCTCTCAGGCCGAAGGAAGATAGTTAGCATGGAGGAAGGGCTCTCTTTATTCAGGCGAGCTAGATTCTATGATTCCTAGTTGAGTCTCCCATCCAAATGCTATCTGGGCATAGCAGCCAAAATCAGATCCGAAATGATCAGAGCAATGTGGCGGTGTATGAGATAGCAATAAGGAAAGATTTTAATGATAATCATCTCCACAAAACTCAAAATGTGGAAGGATGACTCTATGTTCTATTTTTAGAAGGAAGCTCTAAAAGGGGAACACCATATCCAGGCTAACAAATAAAGGTGTGAAGTCAAAGGCTTTCATGCAGGCATCCATATTTTTTTTAGCATTTTTGGAGTTATGTGGCTGTGTTCTGGATTTATTCTTCCAGAACACAGCCACATAGCCCAAAAACCCAACCCCAAAAAACCCATTAATGGTGTGTATGGATATTTTCCTAGAGGATGTGTTTCTTGCTCACCTTTTTGCATGCCTTACTGTAAACCCTGTGCAACTTCTTCGCATCAAATTCAATCATCTTAGATACTAATACCCACAGGTTCCTCTGATATCAAATGAATTATATTTTCACTTTGTGCTGACTGCTGAGCAGCCATTCAATGAGAAATATTCCAGGTAAGTTTCTACTGAGGAAAATCTTCCTCTCCTGACCCTTAAACAGCCAGGGCCACCTGAAAGTCTGCCAGAATCCCCTTCAAAGGTAGGTGGCATTTAAGGGCAGTCTGGGAGGTGTAGCCCTGCAAGATCCCCTGAGGCAACAATTCAGCCTTCTAACCCCAAGACTTCTATAAGGTTGGTCTAGAACTCTGATTCCCAAATGTTGGTCCTTCGGGTGTTTTGGACTTCAACTTCCAGAATCACCAGGCAGTTTGAGCAACAGTTAGGAGTTTTGGGAGCTAAAGTCCAAAACATTCAAGGGATGCAAAGCTGGGAATCACTGGTCTAGAATGGCTGGCAGTAAAGACCTGCCATATCAGAGTGTGTCCAGTTGAAGTCGGATCATTTTGTCAAATTTAGTCTTTGCCGCAGCAGACCATGGACAAAAAACTCTCATGGCATGTCAGCCCTTAGAGCAGTGGTTCCCATACTCTGACCTTCCAAATATTCTGGGCTTCAACTCCCAGAAGGTCTATATTTCTGAGAGCAAAAGACCAAAATACGTGGAAGGCCGGAGTTTGGGAGTCACTCCCCTAGAAGAACAATCCTAAATAGAAAGTAATGGCTCCCAAAGGATTGATGATAGTAGAATGGGGTGTTCTGGAAGAGAGCCTGGCTAGCTAGTGCCATGAGCAAAAAAATCACTCCCTGCTGCGAAATGTTATTGCAGATCTCAATTATGGCTCCTAGCGCCAATGGGGCCACACTCCTGAGATCTAAAGAAGGACTTCTGTATATGCAGCCAGGGCAGAAGGTCCTCTACCCAAAGTGCGAAGAAGAAGCAGGTATCAATCCCATTCCCACCCTCCAGGGATTACTAGTGTATGGAAGTGCTGAATCAGGGTTATATTTCAGACGTTAAGGCAACTATTGACGGTGCTGAACCATATCCCTCAAACTCAGCATCTTAGAGGGTATTAAAACTGAGAACAGGTTGAGTGAGCCTCAACATGGAAGCCAAGACCCATGATTGCTCCTGCATTCAACTATGTTCCAGACTGCAATCTGCCGTGTCCATTGGACCTCAAGGGGAGTCACCGAGAGCCACACAAGCTCCATTTCTATAGCCCTGTCCTGGGTTTTCCATTGGGATCATTGGTTTCCATGGTAAAAGGCCTGGCAGGAAAGTAGCTGAGGCTTACCTTTGCCAGGGTATAGTTTCCTGCTTGTTGGAATAAGCTTTCAAGCACTCGCCGATATGGTTGCCTATTTCCAACAGACAGCTGAGCATAAGATTATCCAGTTCTTCCACCAAGCGCCCTTTGCCTGGGTTGTCCAGATCTTGTATGGCCTTCCTGACTGGCCGCATCTTCTCTTTGCACTGAAGAGGGGAACAAACAGAGAGGAGAGGCTATACATTAGCCATTTGAAAGTGAAGGGTTGGAGGGAAGGTGGGAGGAATTGTTTAAACTTGCCTATTGCATTGGACAGCTAAGGAAAGAAGAAAATCAGCTCATCTAAAATGTGATGCTGGAGAAGAGTTCAATGGATACTCTTTTCTGCATGTTTTCAACATGATGTGAGTAGCAGAAAATTTACAATGTCAAATGTTTCCTGGTCCAGTTGCTCTTCCTCCTCTTCTTCCTCCTGTTCCGCGATAGCTATGGGCTCGTTCCCAGCTGCAATGTAGACAGGGCCCTGTGATGGTTTCCCTTTATCTCCAACTTTGACCTCATTGTCTTTGGCCTGTGAAAGAAGAAAATTGGGCAGATTAGTCCTAAAGCAAAATTAGGGATGTGACAAAATCAGGGATCTGACCACTGAAAGAAAGGAGGGGAAGAGGGTGTGACATTGCCTTGTTGTGGTGCTGCTGATGGTGGTGCCAGTGTGTCTCCAAGTAATTTTTGACTAATGGAGACCCAAAGATGCTTTTGTTCATTCTTTATTTTATATTCTAAGCCACGTTGAGACCCACTGATGGGAGAAAGGTGGGATGAAATGTAATAAATAACACAACCATACAGTTCAAAGAACGTACAATAGGAATGAATAAGAAGGATGCTTTCAGGTGAGATCAACCAGTCCAACTTGTGATGCCTTCACAAAGCAGGAGTAGGTTCCACTGTAAGGAAGACAGTACTCAAAACACTGACATAAAATAGGAAACAGGCAAACTAACCCAGAGAAATGCTCTTGTCCTGAGGTCTCTCCTCCTTCTCTCAGCCTCAACTGACTCAACTCCCACCTTGGCCAAGATTCTCAGTTCTTTCCAGGGAAACCAACCAAAGAAACACATTCTCCTTGGTTCCATCTGACCACTTCTCCATGAGTCCAATTACATGGGTTACATTTCTCTTAATAGGATGATTTCAACTGCTTTTTAACATTTCACAGTCAGCTCTCAGTATCCACAGATTCTGCATCTCAATCTATCCCCAAAAAGACAACCCTGATTTTGCCATTTTATGTAAGGCACATCATACTACAACCCCATTCTTTGTAATAGGACTTGAACATCCATGGATTTTGGTTACTTTATGTGGTCCTGAAACCAAACCTCAGCAGATACTGAGGTCAAACTGTAAATAATCTTCAAATTCTTTTTATTTTCAGAATAAACAACCATACAATCAATAAAATTACAATTCAAACATACATCACACTTGTTCTTATTTCTGTTCTTATTATTACCATGTACTTCTTCCATCTACACTTTCTCCTTGCTACCTCCTCTATTCTTTAAACCGCATGTCATCTTACCTTCCTACTACCTTCTTTCTCATTCTTTCCGTCTCTCTCCTCCTTTCTCTCTCTCCTTCATAACTGTACCACTCTCTTTCTCATCATTGCACTGTAACCTCTACCTTCTACTCTTACACATACCTCCAACTACACACATAACTCTCTTTTTACCACCGCTATCTTCCTTCTCCCTTTGTTTCTCACTTCTAGAAGAATAGGAAAGATCTTATTTCAGCTTCCTCACTTCTAATTTATTCTATATTTACCATGTATCATAACTTTCCTTTCTTTCTCTATTTCATATTTACTTTACTACTACACTTCTATCCTGTTACTCAATTTACATTCTCCTGCTCTATCCAAAGTCCAGTTAATACACAGAAAAGAATCTACAATGCCATCTCCTTCTGTCTCCTTTGAAGGCTGACTGATGCATTTCTGCATCATTATATACAACAGTGATGGCTCCACTCCACTCTTATGCCCTCGAACTGGAGATGAATATAAATAATAATAATAATAATAATAATAATAATAATAATTGGATCCCGCCTTTTCCTGAAGGAATCAAGGTGGGTTACAAGAAAAAGTAATAAAATACAATATGTGTAAAATATACATTTAAAATAATAGCCAAACCCTAACCCTCCCTCC
>NW_024803079.1:14915-15195 GCF_019175285.1 Sceloporus undulatus | reverse complement strand
CCCCTTCTTCTGCCATGCAGGAATACACAGAGTCCTAGAGATGGAAGGGAACCCCACGGGCCATCCAGTCCCTCTCCTTCTTCTGCCATGCAGGAATACATAGAGCCCTAGAGATGGAAGGGGACCTCAAGGGCCATACAGTCCAGTCCCTTCTTCTGCCATGCAGGAATACACAGAGTCCTAGAGATGGAAGGGAACCCCACGGGCCATCCAGCATCTCCTTCTTCTGCCACGCAGGAATACATAGAGCCCTAGAGATGGAAGGGGACCTCAAGGGCCA
>NW_024803079.1:0-14890 GCF_019175285.1 Sceloporus undulatus | reverse complement strand
CATCGCTAGGCTCTATGTATCCTGCATGGCAGAAGAAGGGGATGGCTGGAGGCCCTTGGGGTTCCCTTCATCTCTACCTATGATTCCTGCATGGCAGAAGAAGGGTGACTGTATGGCCCTTGAGGTCCCTCCATCTCTAGGATCTGTGTATCCTGGCATGGCAGAAGAAGGGATGGACTGGAGGCCTTGGGGTTCCCGTCCATCCTACTCTAGATCCTGCATGGAGAAGAAGGGACTGGACTGTAGGCCCTTGAGTCCCCTTCCATCTCTAGGGCTCTATGTATCTGCGTGGCAGAAGAAGGAGATGCTGGATGGCCGTGGGTTCCTTCCATCTCTAGGACTCTTGTATTCCGCAGGCAGAAGAAGGGGATGGGACTGGATGGCCCTTGGGTTCCCTTCCATCTTTAGGACTCTATGAATCCTGCATGGCAGAAGAAGGGACGGACGGTATGGCCCTTTTCCCCTTCCATCTCTAGGCTCTATGTATTCCTGCATGGCAGAAGAAAGGACTGGACTGTATGGCCCTGAGTCCCCTTCCTCTCTAGGGCTCTATGTATTCCTGTGTGGCAGAAAAAGGGGATGGACTGGATGGCCCGTGGGGGTCCCTTTCCATCTCTAGGACTCTGTTATTCCCTGCAGGGCAGAAGAAGGGGATGGACTGGATGGCCCTTGGGGTTCCCTTCCATCTCTAGGACTCTATGTATTCCGGCTGGCAAAAAGGGGAAGGACTGGATGGCCCTTGGAGTCCCTTCCAGTCTCTGGACTCTTTGGTACCCTCCAGGGAGAAGAATGGATGTCCCTTGGATGTCCCCTCACTCCAATTACAGGCAAGCTTTTGCATTATCTATTATGTAATTTATTTGCCCTTTCTCCAAACTGGGACACGGAGCGCTTCCAAGATTAAAACATACAGTTAAAAACACAGAAAAGTGCTACATCAAAAACAGAAAAATTATACATATAAAAACAGATTCATATCAGAATAAATATAGTTAAAAAGAAAATCGGTGTTTAAAATGTGGTCAAAAAAGTACAAACACCCAGCCCATCGCTTGACGCTATGGCTCGATGCTTGTGGAATCCTGGGATTTTTGTAGTTTGTTGTGCACAAGCTCTCTGAAGAGAAGGAAATGTCTCACAGAAACAGAATTCCTTAGCACGAGCCTGGCCATTAAATGTGTCAAACTGCATTAATTCTGCATGCGGATGCAGCCTTTGACTAGTTAAGCAGCGAAGGCATAGAGGTGAAAAGATAAAACATGCCTGAGCAAGGATGTATTTTTGACATGGTACTTTTTTTATTTCGTTTTGATCAGATTGTTTACCTTCATAGTTTCTGATACCAAACCAATAGGCTTCTTCATTTATCTCTCGGTTGGTAGCCCTGGACAGTGGGATTTTTTATTTAAACAGTGAGAGGGTCAAGATGCACCAGGTGCTGGACTAGAGAACCCTTGGATCAGGCCTAGGAGGAAAGTTATCTTGACTTTAATGTCCATCATGTCGTAGTCACATGCAGCTATGTTTATTGGCCAAGGACCCATCTTGAGCCAAGATCTTGGCCAAAGATTGGCCTTGAACTGTGATTTTCCTGCTGATGACCAAGCAAACCATTCTTGTTTGCTCATTTCTGCCTTTGGGGTAGCTTTGGAACTATTTTCAGTTCATTTTATTACGGTCATAGACCGGCACACATGGGAACTATGGGAAAGTACAGACAGAGTCACGGGACATGGCAGTTTTGTTCATCCTCCAGATTGCCATGGTGGACATGATCCTGTCAAATACTAATTTCCAGAAAGAAAATGTGGAGAACTATGAGATGCCTAACACTACAAGGGCCACCCGGCCAACACTCGCCATGAGGAATACATAATGAAGCCTCCAGATAGATGGCCATTGAGCCTCTGATAACTCCAAGAAGGAACCACCACTCTCCACTGTTGAATAACTTTTTACTTCAGGAAACCTTCCTATTTTAGCAATACTCTTGCTATTGTTGCAGAAAGCAGCCTGAGAAGACCAACGTGTTTATGCCAGAACGTTGCAAGTACAAGAGCTGTTTCTTGCTGCCAACTGATTGGATGCACTAGGGCTGTTTGCTTTACCTGCATTGATTTCTGGTTTTGATCTTCATGTTTTTAAATGTTTTTGTCACTACCTTGAGAAGGCTTACCCTAAAACAGGCCTTGGGGACTGCAGTGGGTCAGGAGTCGATTTTGCCTCTGAGAACCTCACAGGCCCCAAATGTCAAGGACAAAAAGACAGGATGGAAATGGACCAGAAATCCCAGACACTTATGCAAAACAGGTTTTCTAAACTACATAACACAGGGTTAGGTTGCAACCTATTTCACATGCAGATTGCTGCTCCTTACGAGAAGCAAGTCACTTATGGATCAAGAAGAAGACAAAGCCGTGGGTCTGGAAGGGTTGAGGCTCTGGGAAAAGCCCAGGGCCAGACTTGCCCACCAGCCTTAAAAAGTAGAGTTTATGCTTAAATAAATACATGAAACCTGCTTCCTAACCCTCTCCTGGGACTTGCACAGTACAATTTCAACTGGTTAACATTGAGTGACTGGATTTACCTGCAGTGCAATTTGCAACCTCCGAGAGGAAGACCAGTCCAGGTCCTCAATCTCCGGGGTAGGGCTTTCTGACTTGGTCTTCTCTCCCTCTTAAAGCTTACCAGCACCATGAGCACGATGTACATGAAGACCAGGAAGGCTAGGCCTGTAATTTATCTCTTTTTCCCTCATTAACCTATGATGTGGGTCAACCAAGACATTTAAAGCCAACTACGATGCCAGTGGATTTTCTTGCTTGCTTGCCCAGAGCTGCACACGAATGTAGAGATGGTAAGAATTGGCTCTCACCTTGGCCTCTTCTAGATCAGTGATTCCCAAACTCTGGTCCTCCAGGTGTTTTGGACTTCAGCTCCCAGAAGCTTCAGACACTTGGCCAATGGTTGGGATTCGGGAACTGACATGAAAACACCTGGAATGCCAGAGTTCAGGAATCACTGCTCAGATATTTGGGCTCATCCCCCGCATATGATACATCTTACTGGCGGGTCCTCAAGAGGCAAGGGTAAGAACCGTTAGCTATGGTGGCTGCCCTCTCTGGGATGGGATTGGGCCACTGTTTTACATGGTCCTTTTTTCCTTCTTGAAGGGGTGAACTCAGGTGATGTTGTGGACACTGTTCGATCCCGGCCAATGACTGTGAGTTATTTTGTCCTCCTTGCCATTTTCTACATGAAATCGCGGGAGAGGTCCCTGGATTGGGGGTTTGGTTCCACCGATATGTTGATGATATCCAACCCATCTCCTTCCCATCTGATTCCAGGAAACTGTTTGGAGGAGGAGAGGCACTAGTGATTAAATGAAATGAAATTGCAATCTAGATTCCTCTCCTTTCATGTGATGTCAGCAGTTTGTTGCTGTCATCCTGGTGCTGATCTGTCCATTATACGTAATTTTAAATTTGCACATTTCGTTGCGGGCATTAAGGGAGACCGAAACTTGGCCATATGCTGAAATTGCGTGTGTAATATGGCATAACAACGTCGCAATGCTGATACGACATGCTTGGAAAAGAAAAGGAATCCTAGGTTGTAATCCATCATTGGCACCTTGTGGGTAATCTCTTTTATGAAAATGTCGTTGTCAGTAACAGGCTGGATGAAGCAAACAAATTAAAACTTAATCCAGACTGAGACAGAGATGCTCCTGGTCAGCTAAAACGCAGATCAGGAACAGGATTGCCTATTCTGATGGGTTGCACTCCCCCTGCATCTCAGGCTCTCTTGGTATTCTCCTGACTTACTCTGAACCTGGATGCCAGGTTTCATCGTGGCCGGAGTGCTTAACACCTATAACTATGTCCAGTTCCTTGAGATGTCAGATCTGGATGTGGTTAAGGCGAAGAGTTTTATCCGCTATTCCAGGTCTAGTTATTCACCAAAGCAATCTTTTAAGAAAACTTGAGGGAAAACAAAATCAATTATCCGGGTTTTAGTGGGTTTTGTGCAGCCTCCCCCCCCCCCACACACAATTTACGTTATGGTGCATGTGAACGGAAACACTCACATTTACTGGGATTATTTTCACTGTATCACACACACACACCACACACACTAGGAAGAGAGAGAAGAGTACACATACAAACACACCCACACAACACAACACATATTTCAGTATACATTCTACCAGGAATTTTTATAACCCTTAAGGACTACTCCTAATCGGAGACAGGGCAACACCATTTTCCCATGATGCAGAACTATGTGGATATACGCATCTGCACAGGGTTTTGGACATTGCTCCTAAGTGGGAATTTGCTTGCCTTTTAGAAGTAACGAAATGACAGAACAAAAAGTATGGGGAAACCATGTCTGCAAATCAGGTTTCCATCCCCACGGAAAAAAATACAATAAATATTACTTCCCACATTCTTTTAATCAGTGTAATGAAAATTGTGCCCATACCAAAAAAGAACAGAATCCCGTTTAGACTATTCTGGCAATGAGAACGATTGCTCCACTGAAATGCGTGATAAATGTCTCTGGTTGCTTCCACAGTCGCTGAATGAAGCGAATTAATTTTTGCAGTCTCACATTGCACTTCGTTTGTGCTATGAAAGCCATTCACGGGCTTTGCATAATGGTTTGTTGCAGGACATCGGTTCTTCTGAGAGAAGTTTGGATGAGTTGTGAGCATGAGAGAAGTTCCAGCGTGTCCTGGAATATGCTGGGATTATGTTTTACTCCTGGGTTTTTCCCGTCTGAAAATCTCCCAGGTCAGCCTGCAAGAAATACCCCTCATACCAAAAACAAAGCAAAATGTAGGCCTATACTAATATCTTATTGCCCCCCTCCTAGTGTTTTTACCACCTTGCTGATGAAAGAAGCCAGGAGGCTTGAAAGCTTTGCAACATGTATATTGTGCATTTTGATGGTCCAATAAAGGATCACCGTTGGTAGATTTTTGATGTTATTGGATTTTAGAAGAAGACTGGATTATACAGAGGGTCACGTACATATAAATTCAGATGACGATGATGATGATTATATTTATTTGTATCCCCTTCCCCCAAAAATTTGGACACAAGCACGTAAAGTTTTAAAGCACAGTACATAAAAACATAAAACATTAAAAGAGAATCAAAAGTAACAATATTAAAACAGGTACAATAAGATAGTCCTCCACTGGATAAATACTGTAGTGCCCTACTCTTATACAGCAATTTCTACCTTTGCACAGACCTCTGCCAAAGCTGGAGGAAATGTTTTTCTTCAGCCCCTAAAGTCACATTTGCCCTTGAAACGACTTTCTGGAAGACTGGGAGGCAGCTGCAAATCCTAAATAAGACACAAAAATAAAAGGCACAAAAAAGGGCAGACAGTGCCACTCATAACAGGAGAAGGCTATTGCATGGGAGCTTTGCCTATCTATTTCTCTTTCTGTGATGTGACAACGGTGCCTCGACTGCTAATTCTCTCATGCGCAAGTGGCAAGGGCATATGTATTCCTTTCAAGCTTGCTCACAAACAGAAGACATGTCGGTTGTCAAAAACAAAACCTTTATTAAATTCTCACTGGTGGGAAGCTATATACCAATGATCTTAATGATTAGAAACTGGGCCAAAATAACAAAAGGAACACAACAGGGAAATGTATAAGAGGTAATACACTTTGGCAGAAAAATGAAATCATAGATATAGATGGTGGGACACTGGCTTAACAAAACTACTATGAAAGGGATCTAGGAGTCCTAGTAGACCACAATTAACATGAGCCCAACAGTGTGAGTGGCAGCTAAAAGGCCAATGTGATTCTAGGCTGTATCAATAGATTGGACTTAAAACCAATATAGCCTCCTGCCCCAAGAGCTGTTGCATCTGCCTTGCCCACCTGAAAACCAGCTTTCCCAAGCACCAATGGCTTCCTTTGATGCTTATACATGGCTATGTGCGAAAGAGGGAACACTGTCGTGAGCGGGTGTGCGGCGGGTGTGCATGAGCTTAGGAAGACCCCGCGTTCTCCCCATCTCTCGTTCTGGAACGGATCCAGCCCATTCCCCCCACCAAAAACCCACCTCATCCCTGCTTGAATTAAGATGGAAGTCCTGATGGAGCCTTGTGGCTCTCCAAAATCTAGCATTCTATGCAAAAAGAGACAGCGAGTCCCATTTATTTTATTTAGTATTGGTAATCTTATGATATTAAAACCCCATAAAGTACAGCTACACAGCTCCATACATGACATGTAACAGACATTACATACAACAACCAACAATTCTATATACTTTAAAAACACAGGCTTCCCAAATCCAAAGAGACCCCCGTTTAATGGGGGTTTGTAGATGGATTATTGAATGAACTAGCTGTGCCAGAATAGTCTCAGGAGGAAGGGAACAGATTGCCAGGGTAAGAGCTGATGCTGAGTGAAAAGGCAGGCTTCAGAACAATAGGAGATCACTTGTTTCTAATAATAAGCTGTCTCCACAATGCAACAAGACTACATCCCCCATTCATGCCTCTCTCTTGTTTTGTGCAGCAAGCGCCCTTCACCCTCCATAGATCTTGAAACCCGCCTCTTTTACTTTTCCCTTGGGCGAACTCCATTTTCCCGTGATGCATTGGGGCGAAACAAGTGCGCTCTCTCTCTCTCGCTCAGGGTTTCCGGGAGTTGTAGTTCCCTTTGACTCCAGTTGGTCGCTTCCTAGAGCGAGAGGCCGTCACCGCCAGGACTACATTTCCCAGTAGGCCTTCCCCAAGGGGCTTCCTCCCAATTTCTTTCTTTCCTCTCCTGCCTGAGATGAGAAGCAGCCGCTTCCTACGCTTGTTCTCCTCGGCGGCCAGCTGCGAAGGGGTCAAGCTGGAGGCGGAGGGTAAGGGTCTCAGCCTTTGAAAGGGGCTTTTCTCTGGGGCAGAGGACATGGGGGCCCCTGCGAGAAATGGGGAGAACCTGGGAGCCCTGCAGAGGGAGCAGGATGCCAGGACTACGCCCCATCATCCCCACAGCAGGGAGGGGGATGGCTTGGAGGAGCCCTAGCTACCCAGGCATGGTTTGGGGAGACCACTCTCCTCAAGGAAGTATGTGTAATATATATAATCTCTTTCTCTCTCTCTCTCTCTCATATATATATATATAATAATAATAATAAGCCTAGAGCATAAGGACTGTGTGGCGGTATTGATTATATATATTATAATATATATATATATGTGTTATTTCTTGTATATTCTATATGATTATATATAGTGTGTGTGGTGTGTAAGCAATCTAGGAGTACTATGAGGAAAATATAATACACCTATACACATACAAACCAGAATCATTATGTTTCTCTCTCTTCTCTCTTGTACACACCCTCTAGTAGCCGATAGAAAAATTTGTGTGTGTAGACATCTTGTCCCTGATATTCATGGTTAAGAGGCGACCCCATGAATATGGAAAACCGCAATAACACAAAACACCATGTTTACCTGAATGATACCTCTCTAGGAATCTCTAGGTCCTCCTCCAGCCACCTCTGTGTCATCGTCCACAGACTGAAATAGACGCTGCTAAGTAAACCCCCAGGAATATTAGTCCTTCATGGTTGGTTATACATAGTTGCCTGAGAACCTAGAGGCACTAGGAGAACAAGAATCAAATCTGGTGAATAATCATCTTCAAAGTCAGCCACAATATAGGGGGGGAGGGTGGTGTATAGAGTTTCTCTCCATCTCTAGTCTCTTCCTTGAATTAGTATAAAGTGTTACAAGACTCATAACTTCGGGCCTGATTGGAGGAGCTAGTTTTAAATTATGCATGATCTAAATCCAAAGCTGCACAAGCGCACATATATAAAGGGATGAGTGTGTGTTGGTGTGTGTACTAGATCTCTTCCCTCTCTTAACTCCTCTGCTCAACCTCTTATTTCCAGGCCTGTACAGGCATAGAATGTGAGTTGGAAGGACTCAAGGGCCATCCATCCAACCCCATTCTGCCATGCAGGAAATCCCAATCAAGCATCCCAAGACAGATGGCCTTCCAGCCTCTGCTTAAGACCTCCAAGAAGGAGACTCCACAACACTCCAATCCACTTGATCCTGCAGGGCAGGGGATTGGATTTTAGATTGTAAGCTTAGGCAGGGAACCGTCCAATTATAAAGATGTATGTACAGCGCTGTGTAAATTTACAGTGCTTTAAAATAAGGTTAATAAATAATAATAATTGGATGGCCCTTATGGTCTCTTCCAACTCTATGATTCTCTTTTATATAATACACACACACACGTACACACTTATATGCACACATACACAGGGTAACCAGACTGCCTCCTATTCCACCTAACATCTTCCACAGCCTCCTGTTTCACCTCAACGTTCAAGAACTCCTGACAGTAAGAGGTTTGACATTGAGACACGCTCCTTGGAAAGTGGTGGAGTCTCCTCCTTTGAGGTCTTTAAACAGAGGCTGGATGGCCATCGTAAGGAGTGCTTTGATGTGTATTCTGCATGGCAGAATGGGGTTGAGCTGGTGGCCCTTGGGGCTCTTCCAACTCTTCTATGATTCTAAGTCAAGGGTAAACTAATGGTATGTGACAAAGGATTCAAAGGATGAAATAAAAGAAATATGGCCAAATCGCACCACGTGTTTGCCCACCCAGCCATTCAAAAAGGCCAGAGGCAACTGCCACAATGGAGAGAGTAGGCATTTCTTTTAGGTTCTCCCGGGATGGGACTAAGATTTCGCTTTCGCCACTCAGAGAAGGGAATGGTCCTATTTTGATAAGAGTTTAAGGTACGGTACTTACACTGACCCATAGATAAGTTGCCAGATTTTTGGGGTTCATTTTTGACTAAAGTTCTAGACTTATATGTGAGTTTATACAATAATTTTTTGTTGTTGTTGTGGCCTTAAAGTCATTTCTGACTTATGGCGACTCTTATGCAAAACTGTCGTGGGGAGTCAAGCCTGAGCTGGGTTGTGACGATGGGCACTCTTAATCACAGATTATATCTTTCACTATTGATTGTAATTAAGGAGGGGATGAGGTTCCTCCTTCAATAGCATCAGGAAATGTTTGTAGGTTTTAGGTCCACAACCCAGCTCTGGCCTTGACCGCTCAGGGAGGCAGTCCGTGCGTGGCCCTCGTCCATCCGTCCTACCTCAAGGGCCATACAGTCCAGTCCCTTCTTCTGCCATGCAGGAATTCATAGAGTAGAGATGGAAGGGAACCCCAAGGGCCATCCAGTCCATCCCCTTCTTCTGCCATGCAGGAATACACAGAGTCCTAGAGATGGAAGGGAACCCCACGGGCCATCCAGCATCTCCTTCTTCTGCCATGCAGGAATTCATAGAGTCCTAGAGATGGAAGGGAACCCCAAGGGCCATCCAGTCCAGGCCCTTCTTCTGCCATGCAGGAATTCATAGAGTCCTATAGATAGAAATGAAGTCCAAGGGCCATCTAGTCCAGTCCCTTCTTCTGCCCTGAAGGAATACATAGGGTCCTAGAGATGGAAGGGAACACAAGGGCCATCCAGTCCATCCACTTCTTCTGCTGTACAGGAATACATACAGTCATCTGTTAGGCCAAGGGCCAAGACCACTCTCCCTCCTCTTCCTTCCCCTCAAGCTGCCCAATGTGGTCCCTGGGTCTTCTGGGCACATTGACCATTCCCCCTCCTGCCTTTGGATTGTGGCCAAAAAGTGGCCCCTTGGAGCTCAAAAGATGGTCTTCCATTTGGCAGCCTGCCCGCTTCCATCCCCAGAGGACTGGCTCCCGTGGCCTTTACAGCTGGTCTTTCCTTTGGCCAGCCTCATGGGCCAAGGCTCCAGGCCGGTTCCTAGTGGCTCTCGAACCCTGGGTTGCTGTCAATGGCAAGAGAGCCCCCCACGTGGACTGCCATGGCCCCAGAGAAGTCTGGTCACAACAAGCAGACAGTGAAGGTGACCACCAACATAATGATGAGCAGAGAGACCTTCCAGAGATCCGGGTGCAAATGTCAAGGTCCGGCTCATGGGTCGGTGGATGCAAGCTCCAGGAAAAGAGATTCCCTCTGAAACTCTAGGAGGAACTTCCTGAGAGTAAGGGATGTTTCACAGTGGAAGACTCTCCCTTGGAGTGTAATGGAGTCTCTTTCTTTGGAGGCTGTCTTTAAGCGGAGGCTGGATGTTCATCTGTCAATGGAGCTGCTTTGATGGAGAGTTCCTGCGTGGCAGAAGAAGAAGGGGCTTGGACTGGATCAGGGCCCTTCTGGGGGCCTCTTCCAACTCTAGGATCCTATGAAATCCAAACAGTGTATTATTCATTATAAGACTTTAAATCTGTAACTGTTTAATAATAATAATAAATAAGAAGCTTGTCGCTTGAGGGCTTTGAAAACTTTGGGTTTTCTTGGGCTACTGCAGCTTTTCCCAGAATCCCCTGCAGCAGCCATGCCAAGATCGTGGAGCAGGGGATTCTGGGAAACACTGCAGTGGCCGAAGGTGAGTTCTCCCTGCTTTCTAAGCCAGAAAACCCCTCGACACTGGGCCTCTCTCTGCTTCTATACACTTTTGTCTATGCATTTATATGTGTGTGTGTATATATATGTGTGTGTGTGTGTATATGTATGTGTGTATATATATGTGTGTGTGTGCGTGTGTATGTGTGTATATATATATGTGTGTGTGTATATGTATGTGTGTGTATATATATATACTGTATATGTATGCGTGTGTGTATGTGTGTGTATATATATATATGTGTGTATATGTATGTGTGTGTGTATATATATATATATGTGTGTGTGTGCGTGTGTGTATATATATATGTGTGTGTGTATATGTATGTCTGTGTGTATACATATGTGTGTGCGTGTGTGTGTGTGTGTGTGTGTGTGTAAAAGTGTATGAAGTACAGGGGCAGAGTTTGGGTGTGTATAATTTTATAGACATAAATGTAGACCCAGATCTTTCTCATTAATCTCTCTCTCTCTCTAATCTGTGTCTTTTTGGAGCCCATTTTCTGGGCGGGGCTTTTGCCTTTCCCTCAGAGTCCTCTGAGGCTCCTCTCTATGGTTGGCCGCCATTTTAGGGCCAGGCGAAAGTGGGGCATCCTTAGGGCTCTGGCTCCGCCCCTTTCCTCCTCCTTGGCGCCGGACTGGGAGGGGCTCTGCTTCCGGTGCTCCAAGGAGGAGGAGAAGCAGGAGGAAGGTGAGTGGTTCCTTCCCTCTTCTTCTGGGCCTCTGGGGATGATGGGATAGGAGATCCCTCCCATAAAAAGACCTCCGACATTTGGGGGAAGGACAGGGGCTGAGTATGGAGGGTAATAGCAATGATAACGATAAAGCTGCCGCCTCCCTTTCGCCCTGGGCTTCCCTTCTCCTTTCCTGGTTTGCAGACAAAGGCAGCCTTTGGAAGGAAGAGCAGCTGGGCCTCCAGAACCAGAGGGACCTTGCCTTGGAAAGTGGCATTGGGGGAAAGAGAGGGAGGGAAGGGGCTGAATAGGGAGAGAGGGCCAGGATCTGAGTGAGGCAGAAAGGAGAGTGAGTGGGCCCTGCCTCCCTCCGCCCTCTTCTGGGCCTTTGGGGGGATGGTGGATAGGCGACCCTTCCCATAAAAAGACCTTGGACGTTTGGAGGGGGCTGAATATGGACAGCAGACTATGAAGGTCCCAAAGGAAGGAAGAGGTCCTCTTGGACTGCATCCCCCAGAATCCCCTGGTCAGAATGGCTCTAAAGAGGGGATTGTGGGTGTTGCATTCATACCTGAAGAGGATGCATGACTCATCCACTCAGGACTCCTTCCTATTGGACTGCATCCCCCATAATCCCCTGGTCAGAATGGCTCTAAAGAGGGGATTCTGGGTGTTACATTCATTCAAGGGATGCTAGACTCTCACTGGAAAAAAAAAAAAAAAAAGGAGAAAAAACAAAAAAAAAAAAAAAAAAAAACAGGAACTCCTTCCTATTGGACTGCATCCCCCATAATCCCTGGTCAGAATGGCTCTAAAGAGGGGATTCTGGGTTTGCATTCTTCCTGAAGAGGATGCATTACTCATCCACTCAGGACTCCTTCCTATTGGACTGCATCCCCCAGAATCCCCTGGTCAGAATGGCTCTAAAGAGGGGATTCTGGGTGTTGCATTCATCCCTGAAGAGGATGTATTACTCATCCACTCAGGACTCCTTCCTCTCGTACTGCATCCCCCAGAATCCCCTGGTCAGAATGGCTCTAAAGAGGGGATTCTGGGTGTTGCATTCATTCCTGAAGAGGATACATTACTCATCCACTCAGGACTCCTAACTCTTGGACTGCATCCCCCAGAATCCCCTGGTCAGAATGGCTCTAAAGAGGGGATTCTGGGTGTTGCCTTCATCTATGAAGAGGAAGTATTGCTCCTCCACTCAGGACCTCTTCCTCTTGGACTGCATCCCCCAGAATCCCTGGAGCTTGGTGCAGAGACAGGGGAATGTCTTAGTGCTCCTTCCTCCTGGATCCTAGGATCTGGAGCTTCTTGGAGGGACTGAGGATTCCCCAAAAGAGACCTCTACCATCAGAGTTCAGGGAACTGGGCTGGAAAGTCCTAGGGGCCCCCCCAAAACTGCAGCCTCCCAGAGTCTCTAGGAGAGCCCCCTCCTCCATGTGGAGATGTCCCTGGACCCGCTTTGGCTCCCCCTGGTTCATGGGGGGCAGGGAAGAGGCTGCTTGGCTCCCAGTGGGTCAAGGGGGTTCTTTGGGAAGGGGAAAACCTTGCACCCCCAAATAGATCCAGGGTCAGAAGAGGGTTCAGAGAGGGGGGTCCCACTGGGTCCCATGGTCCAGCAGGAAGGAGGGGGGCCCTTTCACAGCCCCCTTTGAGGGTCCCATCTGGGCCCTGGGCAACCCTTGCTCTCTCTGGAAAGACTTTTGGGGAAACAGAGCCTGACCTGCCCCCTTTCTTTCTTCCTCCCCATAGGAAACCCCAAAGAAAGGAAGAGGAGCTGCGCATTCGGACATGTGAGAATGTCAAAGGAGAAGGAGCTCCGAGGGAAGATGGAGGAAGCACAGTCCCCGGAGAAAGGTAACTGAGAACCCAAGAGGGAAGGAAAGAGGGGGACCCAAAGGGTGCTCAGCAATGGCTCCTTTTCATCCTGGAGAGAAGTGACCAGTGGGATGTCCAATGGGGCTCTGTCCTGGGCCCAGTGCTATTTAACATCTTTATCAATGACAAGGAGGACAGAATTGGGGGCATACTTATCAAATTTGCGGATGACACCAAATTAAGAGGAATAGCAAATACTCCAGAGGACAGGATCAAAATTCAAAATGACCTGAATAGACTAGAAAGCTGGGCCACAGCTAACAAAATGAAATTCAACAGGGAGAAATGTAAGGTACTACACTTAGGACAGAAAAATGAAATGCACAGATATAGGATTACGGGGGACAGCTGGCTGAACGATAAACGTATACATGTGAAAGGGATGAAGGAGTACAAGTAGACCACAGGTTGAACATGAGTCAACAGTGTGATGGGGCAGCTAACAAGGCCAATACAATTTTAGGCTGCATCAGTAAAAGTACAGTGTCTAGAGCAAGGGAAATAACAGTGCCACTATATTCTGCTTTGGTCATGTCCCACCTGGAATATTGTTTCCAGTTCTGGGCACCACAATTCAAAAAGGATGTGGAGAAACTGGAGCCATGAGTCCAAAGGAGGGTGACTAAAATGGTGAAGGGTCTGGAAACCATGAAGCCCTATGAAGAACGACTTAGGGAGCTGGGGATGTTTAGCATGGAGTAAAAAGGTTAAGAGGTGATATGAAAGCCCTGTTTAAATATTTGAAGGGATGTCATGTTGAGGAAGGAGCAAACTTGTTTTCTGCTGCTCCAGAGACTAGGACCCAATGGAGCAATGGATGCAGGATACAGGGAAAAGAGATTCCAACTCAACATTAGGAGGAACTTCCTGACAGTAAGGGCTGTCCGACAGTAGAATACATTCCTTACTCTTAAATTATGGTGGAGTCTCCTTCTTTAGAGGTCTATAAACAGAGGCTGGATGGCCATCTGTTGGATATGCTTTGATAGAGATTTCCTGCATGGCAGGGGCTTGGACTGGATGGCCCTTGTGGTCTCTTCCACCTCTATGATTCTGTGATTCTCTGCCCCATGGCCTTCTCCCTCTGGCCTCTCTCAGTCCCAGGTTGGCCTTAGAGAAAGGTAACTGACCCCAAAGAGAGAGAGAAAGAAATAGGGGGACCCCCAAGACCCCTTCCTCTCTGCATTAACAGAGATCTGCAGGGCCGCAATTTGGAAGACACCCTCAACCTTTGTCAAGCACTACAAGCTTGACCTCTACCAGTCAGCTGAGGCTGCGTTTGGCAGGAGGATCCTTCAGCACGTCCTTCCGCCGTCTCCCCCTTCGCAGCATACCCCCCCGAATAAGGGAGGGCTTTGGAAAATCCCAAGTCGAAGGAGGAGCTTCTCCGCTGGGAAAAGGAACGTTGGTTCTTACCTGTTATACATCCATTTCCAGCGGAGAAGATTCGATCCTCCTTCCCACTCGAGGTGCTGCTGGGAGACGCTGGGAGTTGTGCGCTGCCCGCCTTGCCAATACTTCAGCTTCAAGAGCTCACTGCTCATATGATCACAGGAGTGATGTGCTCTTATCAACAATTTTTTGGCCTCTGGCCTTAGCCTGCTATTTTCGTAAGTTGGTGAACAACTGGACTTCCTGGGTCGCCCCTCCCATGAAAGGGCAGGGGGGTCCTTTTGTTATTATAATTATGTCCCTGCCTCTAGGAGCTCATGGGAGGTACAACCCCTTCCTCTCTGCCCCATGGCCTTCTCCCTCTGGCCTCTCTCAGTCCCAGGTTGGCCTTACAGAAAGGGAACTGACCCCGAAGAGAGAGAGAGAAAGAGGGGG